>NC_056728.1:1020179135-1020296635 GCF_019279795.1 Protopterus annectens | reverse complement strand
TTCTTCAAATTCCTCCCTTTGCTAAAAACTATTGCTGGCTTCTCCCCGATGATCTCCTTAATATTTCTACTCAAAACAAATTTCCAAGTATTCCTCAGGCTTGAACAAATCTCATCAGCCTTATCATTAAACTTCAAAATGAATGCTGGACCACCTAATTCCCTGTCCATGCCCATCACATTAATGTTCTCATTCAAAACTTCAGGATTAACACCAACCTTCAGTATAGGAGAATACATTGTATTCCTCTTTTTATATACCTCTCTTTTTATTTTCAATAAAAGGTTCAAGGGATACCCACGGTCTACAAACATCCCAATTAATTTGTACATCTCTTTCTTAAAAATTCCATCATCTGAAATAAGCCTACAAATCCGCACCATCTGTCCTTTCGCCACCCCTTTTCTTTGATGAAATGGGTGGCAACTCCCAAAATGTAACAACGAGTTCGAATAACTCTCCTTCCTATAAATCGTACTCAAAAAAACAGATGGCGTTTTAACAATAGTTATATCCAAATAATTAACACTAGACATATCCCAAACATACGTAAATTTCAGAAATTCAGAAGATGTATTAAGATAATCAACAAATTCAATCGCACTAATTTCATCACCATCCCATAAAATTAGAAGATCATCAAGAAATCTATTATACATAATTATGTTCCGCATAAATCTAGAGGAAAAAACACAGGCCCTCTCCCATGCCAACAAAACAAGGTTGGCAAAAATAGGGGCACATTTAGCTCCCATAGCTACACCAGATCGTTGCTGAAATAATTCACCCTCAAATTTAATAAAATTGTTCTTAAGGACAATTTCCATAAGGTCATAGAGCAAATTAGGCTTACACCTATCTATTACTTTACTAACATTCTAACTCTCAAGGAACATTTCCAAACCTATATCTTGAGGGATCACCGAGAAAAGATTTACCACATCAATAGTCAAAAAACCTTGCACTCTGTTGAAATCCCTCACTTCATTCAATCTTTCCAAACAATGCCATGAATCCCTTAATACATGTGAAACATCACCTAAAACAGGTTTAGCATATTCATCAATAAATGCAGCAAGCGGCTCCATTTTAGACCCTCTAGCAGCCACTATAGGTCGAAATTGCAACCTATCAGTTCCCTTATGCACCTTGGGAATACCAAATATAACAGGCATTACTGGGAACTTAACAGTAAGATAGTCAAATTCAATTTCAGAACCTTGATAAAGTGCATCTAAAAGAAATAAATCTATCTTCTGATAAGCCCTATTAATTTCATTAATCGAAACCCTACAATAAACACTCTCATCGTCAAGTAACTTCATCATATTAGAGATGTAATCTATCCTATGCATGAGCACCATACCCCCACCCTTATCAGGTTTCATACACCTTATTTGTCCTGAGGTTTTAAGTTCCTTAAGAACTAACCTCTCTGCACCTGATAAATTATCAGAAATGGCACTTTTACCCAAACAAATCCTTCTAAACTCATGCTCCAATGATTTCTCGAGTGCCAAAATTTCTAAATTTGGGGGTGGCATAAAGGTGCTCTTCCTTTTTAAATTGGATAACGACTTGCTTTTAACATCATCTTTACACTGTGGATTGTCAACAAAATACAATTGCAGGTTCAATCTTCTCATATACAGCTTTAACTCAGTCAACACCTGCGCAATATCTAAGTTGAAATTTGGAACAAAGCTAATGCCCCTACTAAACAAGTCAAAATGAGTATCACACAACACCATATCAGTGTAATTGTAAATATAAAACCCCCGCTTTTGCACAATACTACAATTCATGGCAGCTACATTGGCCCTATGTGTATCACTTAGAAGCGGGGGTTTACATCCCGATCGTACCACATCAAAAGATGTATCACCCCCATCCTCTATAACAGGCAAATTGCAGTAATAAAACAAATCAACTGTAAACACACTTAAATTATCGTCACCGGAAAAGGACTGTAAAATCCCTTCCACTTCCTCGTTACACACCTTTTCATGTAAATCAGCATCACAAATATCAGACACAGAATAAAGTGACATTGCTCCATTAAAACATCCCCCCACATGGTTGACAGAATCGTTACAGACACAAGGCAACACCTTAGATACAAGCCTTGATACACCAGAAGAGTCAACATCATTAAATGCATCAAAAGAGTTGTCATTATAGCTCAAAATATTTAAAATAGGTGGGGAAAACACCCCCCACACCCCGCAATGTGGGGGGCTGTGCCCCACACATACACCCTTACTATATATACTAATTCCAGGGTCGCACTACAGTGGGGAAAAGGCCATATATAACTTTCAGTGAAATGTGCTTTCAGTGAATAGTCCTAGACCCATATATATATATATATATATATATATATATATATATATATATATATATATATATGTATGGGTAAACTTCACATAATTGAATTACTGAAATCTCGAATTTCGTATGGTCGAGACCATATGATCGAGATTTCAGTAAATCGAATGTGTAGTGTTTAAAAATAAAAGTTTACTTACCTTAATACATTGCGTACACAGAGGCAAGGATTCTTGTACGCTCTGTGTGTACGTAATGTTTTATTTTTTTTGTGGTGTTGACAGGAAATGAGAAATCTCCCGTTTTGCGCTTCCGCATACAGCGCAAGACGGGAGATTTCCATTTCCCCACTGTAGCGATCTTGGAGTTGGTATATTTAAGTAGGGGTGTGGGGAGCACAGCCCCACATAGAATGCAGGGCAAAGCCCCTGCAAAAGCTAAGTTTGTCTTTTTTTTTCGTTTCATTTCAGAAATTCGAGTTTACAAAACTCGATGTTTTGGTGGTTTCGGTTATTTGAAGTTCGAAATTTTGTAAATTCGAGCTTCTGAAGTGAATCCATATATATATATATATATATATATATATATATATATATATATATATATGTGTGTGTGTGTGTGTGTGTGTGTGTGTGTGTGTGTGTGTGTGTGTGTGTGTGTGTGTGTGTGTGTGTGTGTGTGTGTGTGTGTGTGTATATGATGCTCTACTTCTAAATTTTGAAGTTTCAGAACTTCAAATTTCTTATGGTTGCGACCATAAGATCGAAGTTCTGAAACTTCAAACCATTTAAATGGATATCACCATACAGCATGTGATGGTTTATTTACCATTTTCTTCACTGTAGTGTGATCTCAGAGTTGGTATATTTAATTAGAAGGTGGGGGGGGGGCATGGAGCTTGCTACCCTGCAAAAAATATAAAACAAATTTTTTTTTGTATTTATTTTTTTATTTACATTTTGAAGTCATTCTATCAACCTCATCATTGTATTATGTTTTACTATATTACCTCTATTTAACTCTTTATAGCCAAGTGTAATTCCACTAGTGCATTGCAGCAATTAGCAGGTGTACCTTTGTGTAGTCAAAGTGCTTGAGTTCCTCCTGAGTGACATCCATTTTCATGTAAAATGTTGAGCTCTTAAACTAAATAGCTATTCCAGTAATATATTTTGGACAATGCTTAACTCTGTTATCACTCTCAAATATATTACTGTATAACCTTTAAAGAAACTGTCATCATCTATTTTCCTGAAGTGCAACCATTTACATTACATTTTACTGCTGTGTGCAACAAGTCACCTTGTTCTCACCAAGAATACCCAAACTAGATTTCTTTTATAGCTGTATCATACTTTCTTATCACAGGAGAGAGACAGTTTGCATGTAAACAATTTATTGATTATTGATGGTAGTATGATGGGTTGTCTTTTAACCACTACACAAAATAGAAGAACACAGTGTACACAAGTTAACAACTTGGCTGCAGATTTTTTCTGTCAGTATGCAGTCTCCATCCTGGCACTTTATACTCCTTTTACTCCCTTTGAACTTAACCAGGAGTAGCTCTTCCTTTCTTATCCCCACTTGGTCCAGTAATACATCCGTTCAGGAGGAACACAGGGAGAACATGATACAATATTAGAACAGCTATCATTTGAGGAATCATTCTCCTGTTTGATAGGAGAAATAACTGAGCAGCACTGACACAGTGTCAAGATAATCTTTTTTGTATATGGAAATCATTGACACCTTTCATTGCAGATATGGAGCAGGTCACCTTTGAGGTACTTAATTGTTGACATTTTGTCAGTCATGCCTTGAGGAATAATAAAGAAATATTTGTTTCAAACATGTAATACTGGCAAATTGCTATATTTTCTGCTGATATGTATTCTGAAGTAGTTCACTTTTTCAAATGATGTAGCATTTGTATCTATTTGCACTTAAGAGCAATTAACTAAATAATGAAATATGTATTTTTGCATTCAAAATACAGTTTTTTTTTAATTTCCACTTTAAAGGAAATGACTGTACTGTTTTTGATGGATAGATACATATTAAGGTTGTTTTTCATGCATTAGTGTATTTGCAGAACACCCTTCATGACATCTAATTTGTCTAAATGCAAAAATGATAAATAGCCTTTAACTCAGTGACCCAACAATCTGACCTTGTGTAGTCATGAAACCCATGCAAGAGTTATGTGAGAAAAAAATATTGGCCAGTCTGCTGATACATTGCACTGAAAAACACCATGCCTGCTTCTCACATTTTTTTGCATTCTTTTGGTGAAATCTTATTTTGTACAATGCTCTTGATGAATATGGAGCATTTCTCCCCGGGCCTCCGCTGAAAACAGGCTCTGTGGAACCTAGTCGGACATTCCCGGTCAACAAATGTTAAATAAATAAATAAAATAAAAAAATAAAATATATTCTAGTTTACTCTCACTGTTTCACCTATATGTTTCAAATAAACAGAAATCCCAGTCAGACTGATGGCACGATAAGTTGTTAGAATTACTAACCATGTCACAAAATTGCACTGTAGAGCACCCACTTTGCTTCTTGAAATCCCCCCAAATTAAATAAATAGCTGGCTGAACACTGAGGTATCCCAGTTCCTTCATCGTTATAATGAGGATTATACTGCTTCCGGAAGGAATGCCACATTATTTTCAAAATGCTAATTTCACCTATGAGGAGCATTTGCTGTGAAATTCACTGCACTGATATACAGCAACTTATTTTAATCTTCTTTTTCTAGCTTTTCCCAGTTAGGGGTCGCCACAGTGGATCACCTGTCTGCTCATGACTGGCAGTGGAGTTTTATGGTGTCGAGTTGCCAGCCTGGCACCCAACCTGCCACAGGAGGCACACACATAGGGCCAATTTAGAGTGTCCAGTCCACCTACAGCATGTCTTTGGGGTGCAGGAGGAAACTGGAGCACCTGGAGGAAACCCACGTGATCACAGGGAGGACATGCAGACAACGCACAGAAGGCACCGCAGTCGAGGATCGAACAGGAGAACCTCTTGCTGTGAGGTGACAACGCTAACTGCTGCACCACTGTGGCCACCCACAGCAACTCATTTTAATAAAAGAAAACAATAAATTCTGCTTAACAAATGAAAAATGGCAATTATCTGTGTGCATATACATATATATTATCAAAGGTCAGATGTCTGTGAGACATGAATATGTTTCTCAATATGCCAAATTAAAAAAAAAATCAGATGCTAATAATTTTACAACTATTTGCCTAATAGGTATATTAGTTGGTAATATTAGCAATTGATGTGTGCATAAATGTAATTAAATTCTATTCTACAAAACAACATTATTAATAACACTTCCACATACTTTTATCCTACATAATTTTTAATAGATCTTTGTTGTGATTTTTTTTCCTAGGCATGTTTTCTACATGCAGGATCATAGATACCCAAAAAAAGGTCAATTTCTTAAACCCATAAATATTTGGAAAATGAATGCACCATGCCTAAACTTCCTACAAGGTTTAGTTTAACCGGCATGCATACTATGGTGTAAAAATTCAACTGTACCAATTTGCAATTTCAGTCAATGGACTATGGAGCAAGAATGTAAACTGTACAAACCTAGATAAATGAGAAAAATTGTAAAAAAGATATCATTAAATTCTAGGAACGTGGCATTACCCACTTCACTCATCAAGATATCAGCATTAAAAGCAGTGGCGACTGATGACTTCAAATCAAAGGGTGGGCTGCAGAAGACAGCTGAATGGGTGGGGTCAATGGGAATGGGTGTGGCCAACTAGAAAGGAGAGGGGCTATGCTCAAAACCAGAAAAACTGTAACTTTAATTAAATATGCTGCCCTGGGTGCCAAACCATCATTATGAGAGTCCAATCAAGACAAAATGAAGTGCAGAAGAAAAAAATTAAATGCATTGGTTACATGACAGCTTACTTAATATCTAGATGGAAACAAAAAGGTAGTGAGGCATGAAAAAATAAATTACGTTTTAAATACATTACTGGAATGCCAGTCAAAATCAAGTATAAGAAAAACGAGCAGCACTTAACTCAAACCACTACTCCTTGCACTGCATTTCTAATTATAATTTATATTCAGCTTTATTAAAGTACCAAGTAACATGCTGAAAGTAGCAATCTCTGTGATACCCCCACTTGTAAAAATGTTTCTTATCCAAAAAAGACCTGCTGCCTGACAAAAACTATCTACTTGTTTCATGGGGAAAACATGATCAAAGTAAAAAATGAAAAGCAAACAAGAAACAAGCTCAACATAAATTGCTTAAAGGATTAGTGCAAAGGTTATGGACCACACACAATAGATTGGCATTCTGTTTAGTTTGTAGGTAAAGCCTGCAAAGATGACTGCAAGTCTCCAACAAATGTAATGAGCTTCTTAAAATAATGTAATCCTGTCCTTTATTACAAATACTGTCATATGCATTTCAATACCCAAGGCTTATACATTATCTAGTTATGTAAGTATTATCTGCATGGCAACAACAGAAAGGCTTTCAATGTTGGCATTTCTTTAACAGCATGCTTATTAAAGCTTACTTGCATCTTACAATTTCAGACAAACTTACTTCTTCTTCTTCTTCTTCTTCTTTCGGCTTTTCCCGGTTAGGGGTCGCCACAGCGGATCACCTTGTCCGCACATTGAATGGCAGTGGAGTTTTACGGTGTCGAGTTGCCAGCCCGGCGCCCAACCTTCCACAGAAGGCACACTCACACGCACACCTAGGGCCAATTTAGAGTGTCCAATCCACCTGCAGCATGTCTTTGGGATGTGGGAGGAAACCGGAGCACCCGGAGGAAACCCACGCGACCACAGGGAGGACATGCAGACTCCGCACAGAAGGCACCCCAGCCGAGGATCGAACCGGAGAACCTCTTGCTGTGAGGCGACAATGCTAACTTCAGACAAACTTACTGATGGTCATTAAAGCATTGCTACTTAAACACAGAGGAACAGGTACTTTCTGAATAATAATAAGCATAAATCAACAGTATAAAAATATGACAAAAATCAGAACATTCTGCAAAATCAAGGACATATGAAAAGCCACTGTAGTACTTGTGTCTGCCTTGGCTGGGGGGATACTCTGCACATTTACACTGCATAACTGCTCCTTGCCTTGCTTGGACACATCCAGAGTCATTACATGGGGGAGTGGGGTGCAACAAGTATGTCACAATTTGAAATGTCTCTGGCTGACTGTGATGGGCCAGACACATTTGTTATACCTCTCAACCTCAGAGCAAGAAATCTGGACAAAGCCATACATACAAGTGGGACAAAGGCCCAAAAATAAGGACAATTTTTAAATATTAATCTTATAAACTTAGAAAGATAATAGAATAGTAGGTCTTGCATTAGTATGAGTTTTCTGAAGGGTATGAAATCTGAAACTGAAATGTCTGTCATTATTTTTTAACTTCAGTCTTTAATGATTTGCCAAAAAAAAAAAAAAAACACAAGTTTATGAAAAACAGACCAAAAATGTGATGCAAAAATATAAAATAGCCACACAATACAGCTGGGAGCCTGTCAAAGAAGGAGCACTTTTTTAATATTAGTACTGTTAACTTGAGCAGCTGACAAAATAAAAGAATCTACATGCATTTCTGAAATAAAAGTTATCTATAACTCTGATTATTACAGTTATTAATTGTAAACTCTCCATGTTTTCTTCCAAAATTGCCATTTTGCAGAGGGATTATTAGGGGAAGAGCAACATTTTGAGCCAAAATCGGGGACAGTTGCGAGGTTTGGATATACCTGATTCGGTTTACCTTCAAAATGTTGAATACTAAATGGTTGAAAATGAACAGGTTGAATGCACTATATTGAATGATCAAAATGTTGAAATAAAATTAGTCTAAACTCACAATGTCGAAATTTCCGAATTTGCCCATTTCTGCACTGTAGTGCGATATCAACGTTGGAATATTTAAGTAGGGGGTGTAGGGGGCTGTGGGGGGTGCAGGGAGGCATAGCCCCCCTGCAAAATAGTAGAGGTGATCTCATTGCTTTTTCAATTAAATGAGTTTAGACATTTTGATCAATCAATGTTTTGGGTTTAGATGTTATTTTTCAACCAAATGAACATTAGACATGATGGCATTCGACATTTTGAAGGTAAACCGCCTAATTCTATAAAGCAACTTATTTGCAGGTACCTCTCAACCTGTTAATGCAGGAAATCTGGACAAGGCCAAATATATTGGGAGAATATATAAACAGTACTAAAAATTGCTCTTGTATAAACTGAGACAGTTGATAGAATAGCAGGTCTTGCTTTAGCATGCATTTTTCTGAAGGTTATGAAGTCTGAAACTCAGTGTCTGTCATTATTTAGTGACTTAATTCCTAAATGATTTGCAAGAAAACCACAACTTTTATGAGGAACAAACCAAAAATAAGACACAAAAATTTATTAATTCTGCAAAAATCTGGAGAATTGAGAGATATCGTTCAGCCAGGGCTGTCTTTGAGTTTCCCACCCTTCCCCTCATAAAATCATGATCAAATGGAGCCTCCCTCCTGCAGCCATTCCAATGAACCATTACTTGGCTATTTCACCCCATTTATCATAAACACTAATGCGCATACTGCTTTACTTCTGCGATGATTTGGACTTCATTTGAAATTTTTATTTTGCATTTTACAGTGCAAACACTAATAGATATCTGCTAAACAAAGCAGTGCAGTCTCACAATGAAAACAGACTTAGTATTAAAACTCCTCTGCCCTTGAAACTAACATTCACTGAAACAGCATTGAAACCCACATTCAAAGAAAATACATTTTGCCAGTAGCAGATAAAGATTAACTTTGGGTTTGGGCTGTTTTCAAATCACAGGTGTCTTGCACACGAAACATACACACGCTATTTCATACACCTTCCTGATTGTATTACATTATATTCCTTATTGTTTTGAACAATGAAACAAAATGCATGCACAAATAATGACCAAATCTGCCCAATTCAAAACATTCCCATCATAAAAGTCCACTCAAACTTCTACAGTCCACCAGTATCAGTACATATGCACAATCTCTGAAGAAGTAAAAGTAATCTAAATAATTCCACATTAAAGAGATCTGTAACTAATGAAGAGGTTGCTGCTAGCAAACAACTTTAGATTTCATTGTTTTATATACAAATAAAGTGCCTGTTGCCATTGAGGAATAAATTGCCTATGTTACACTAAAAAAATGATAAGCTAGCAATATTGCAATAGGGAATGGATAGCAAACTGATAACAGGTTCATAGTTATTAGGTATCCTTGTCAAAAAGGAGTGCAGCATCCACCCCCTTTGCAACACAGCACAGTATCAGCAATGCATCTGTCTATTGTGGGAGTAGAACCCACAGCCTTCTGCATCAAAAACAAGTACACTGCATGTTGTGCTGTTAACAATGCAAGCAGACACAGCATAAGCAGCGCTAAACTTTTGCTCCCCTGCGGCTCTCAGCTCCTTGTAAAATGTACTCATTGAACTGTATCTCTGAACTTTGCAGTACAAGAAGTCTAGAAAAAGCAAAATTTATTGGGGGCAGGCAAAAGCCCAAAAACCAGGGACACGTTTTAAACATTGCTTGTATATTGTTGGAAAGTTGCTAGAATAAAATGCTGTGTTACCACAATACATTTCAGTGCCAAGTCTTGAATCCGGAACCCTGTGCAAAACAGTCAGAGAACATACCACTATGCCAAATCAGCTGTTTTGTGAAAGAGAGGAAGACTGAAACTTAAATGGCTACCATTTAGTGAATTCAGTTCTCACCATAGCTGTCAACATCTTAGCACAAAACACCTGAACAAAGCCAATAATTGGGGAATACAGCCCCCAAACATATTCAGTGAATTCAGTTCTCACCATAGCTCTCACCTGTTTAGCAAACAACACCTGGACCAAGCCAGTAATGGGGGAATGCAGCCCCCAAACACATTCAGTGAATTCAGTTCTTACCATAGCTCTCAACCTTAGCACAAAAAACCTGGATGAATCCAATAATGGGGGAATACAGTCCCAAAAATAGGGACAAATTTCAAATATCCATCTTATAAACTTAGAAAATTGCTAGAATAAAAGCTTTTGCGTTACCATGTAATTTCTGAAGAATATGAAGTCTGAAATTCAAATGCTTCTAAGTTTTAACATTTGTTAACCAGGAAAGTCTGACTTGGAACAAAAGCCAATTTTCAGCAGAGGCCCAGGGAGAAAAACTCCAGACGCATGTCTTTGTAAGATGGAAGGACACCAGAGCACCCAGAAGAAACCCAGCCCAGTCAAGAATCAAACCAAAGAACCTGTAGCTGTCAGGCAACAATGCTACCACTGCACAATTGCACTACTGACTTTGCAAGGACACAAAAATACAGAAACCACAGATTTTATGAGGAACAGAACAAGTATGAGAGAAAAAATCTGCAAATTGTTTACAAGTGGTGGTGGGTAGAGAATTCAGTCTCTTGCCCCTTAGGCCCAAGGCACAGGGTTCAAGCCTGTTCTCTACTGACTGCATATAGCAATTGGGGCATTTTACACAGACACACACATACCTTTACCTCACAGTCCATAAAACAAGTTGCAAACACATCCAAAGTCACACACACCCTTTGTATTCCTTACCTCACAGTCCGTAAAACAAGTTGTAAATGCATCCAAAGTCCATAAAATAAGTTGTTACATCCACAGCCCATAAACACATCCAAGCAGCATGTCCCTCCATCTAGCTTGCAACGATGAGAGCAAGTCCTTCCCATGAGAGCAGAGCAAGCTGGCTGCTACCCAGCCTGCGGACGTTGCAGTCTGATCCCCTTTCAAGTTTATGCAGTTGTAACTACATAGACTTCTTGGATAGTGTTTCTGCATGCTCTCTTCCTAATCTGGACTGCTGGTGGGACCATCTGGATTCTGTGTGCATGCTCCAGATTAGTTCACCAGCAGTTTGGAAATGCCACGAGTGCACATGCGATTTGTTCCGTGATTCGCATTTTTATTTTTGTATTTTATTTTTTTATTTTATTTTCTTCTTTGTTTACAGCTGGGGGTGGCTGCAGTCTTGCAACCCACTAGCACGAGCCACCCATGATTAAAAGCCGAATATATGCAGTAAGGTGATTAATTTATTCCAGACAGACAGTAGTAATCAAAAGGCATGAATTAATTATACTTATTCTTGACACGAGAAAACACCCTGATCTATGATAAATAAAGACATGTTAAAAATGAAGTGTAGTGGTTATGCTGAAAGGACAGTCAGCTATATTTTAATGTTTCAATAGAATGTGATCTTACTGACCATATAAGGAAAAGGAGGGTGCATTAATAAACAAAAGCAGAAGCAAAAATGGAAAATAAATTTCCAACTGAAAAACAAGAAATACTAACCATTTCTAAAAGAGCCTTTAACTGGAGAAGGTAACACTGAGCTCAAGGTCTTAAATATAATCTCACCCATGCACTAGGGCAAATATGCTTTTCAGTATTGTGGGAAGGAATTTGTTGGCTACAAATCCAGTCTGTCAGCTGTATGTTTTGCATGAGTTTGTGTGTGTGTGTGTGTGTGTGTGAGTGTTTAAATGTAAGAGATTAATACATCTTTGAATTAAAAAAAATGTAATTAATTGCATTGTTGAAGAGAAACACTAATATCAGAGGTGTCTTTTTACTTTTACAGCCACTTTGTGTCTTATCAGCTCCTGCATTATATTATAAACTAATAAGAGGTAACCAAAGTATTGTTGTACCATGCCTGTCACATAATCTATTCATGTTTATTTTAAGCAATACAGATTCTGATTGAACAATTTATTTTCATAGATAGTTTCAAAGCCTCAACTATCTGATTTTGATGCAGTAATGCACAGCATTGCCGCTGTGCAGTTCATTCAAACATCACTGGTGTTTTCTCAGCAGATTACTGGTTGTGGTAAATATTTATGTAATACACAGAGTGCAGACCTGAATAGAAATACCATGTTATGTGCAAGTGCATATGCAAGAACATAGCTATTCATATGCATTACCCTTACTGTTATAACTAAGCAAGGAAAGAAACTGAGAAGAAGTCTGGTTTTGTGACAGCAGAGAATCCATTATATGCAGCAGTGACAGCAGGCAAAAAAGGACAGCAGAAACAAAATGTTAAACTATTTTTAAAAATACTGCAATAACTCACAGAATGTTGTAACAAATCATTAAATTTTCTGTAGTTCCTTCTATTGGTGGCACTTTTTTTTACTGATTCTCATTTGGCATTACCATGTGTGTGTGATTGTTTATGGCTTTTTTATGCATATATTTGATACAATCAATTGCTTTTCTGGAACTACTTGTGTAGAAACTATTACTTTATTCTGCAAGGCTAAGATTCTCTGGTACCAGATTGTAACTATTAATCTATCTAGCAATAGTTAACTTATACCGAGGGATCGTTATAACAGAAATGAACAGGTTTGCAGTATCTTGTATCGATTCTGTGTTAGAAGAAGGGGAAGGTTCAATTTGTGAATTCCTGATGTTTCTTATTGCTGAGATTACTTTATGACAATACTGTGGTTACAATGTTGACATAGAATTGTAAATACAAACGTTAAGAAGGGAAGCGACAGTTACACTCCACTATTTATATGAGGTTTCCTTACTAATTTCTGCTGCCAAAATGTCATTTAAAAGAATGACAATAGCTGTGTATAATATCCTGAATACTTCTGTGCACAACTAATACAAACAGAGCATTTAACAAAGTCTGAATACAGCACACCAGAATTAAGTTCAGAGCAAGGGAAAATACTGGGTATATAGTGAATTTAGTACAGGCTGTTTAGTATCAATCAGGAAACTTTTTTTAAACAATTACAGCATGTCAGATGACTTCTTTAATATTTGATAGATTACCCTGTAACCTTTGACTTTACTTGCCAGATACCTATTCTTTCTATGCTTTAACATTCTGGAGACTTAAAATACAATATAAGATTGTTTTTGAAGTAAATGCATAGGTTTACTTAGGCTTTATATGGGGTGACATCATCTGAAGTACTCTATTGCCAGTGTCAAGACTGCAGCTGCTACACATGCATGCATGCATACATCCAGAATGAGTAAATAACCAAAAGAATATTAACCCATTATGAGTCAACATCTCTTCAGTTAACTAATATAATATGATAATAATATAATCAGTTGTCAATTTCCCAAATAGGGGAAAGAATATCCATGACTTGCTTTCTATTAATAAGACTGGTGTCATAACAGTAATTAAATTATGACTGCCATTGTGGTTGTTGGATTATGATGCAAATTGATTTCAAAATTCAACACCATCAGTTATCTCTGCAATGGTCTATAACAGCGATAGGTTTGATTCTGGCGAACATTGATCAACTATTACTTCTGAGTGAAATGGTATATGATAAAAAAAAATGACATGAACTTCTGTATTATATTAAAATGCTTTTGTATAGATAAATTAAGTTACTGTAATAACTCTAAACTCTGAAGGACAGTAAACTCCTTTCCCTCTCTCTGGTGGAATAAAGAAATATAAAGCTTATTATAATAAAAGCAGATTCCAGGTACTTATGAAATTTAGTACTCCAGCAAAAAGAAACTAGGTTCACCATTTCAAAGAATCAGTTTGACAACGAAAAAAGTCTTATAGCAGATAAAGTGGTTTCCTGGGCTGTACTAGTTGGGGGGGGGGGGCACTGCTGGCTTTTAAAAGGCCACAAGCTAGAAATATCTTGTTTGGTGAGCAGCTCAGCTGGTTATTATCCAGCTTGGTTTTCTAAGTTTTTTTTTAGTTTATCAACTTTCTAGATAGTTGCCTGTACAGTCACGCCATTTGGCAAGTCATTAATTTTGGGGGATATTAATAGGTCATTTAAAAAAGAAGGTAATTAAGTTTGTGGTGTTGTGTCTTGTTCTGAACTCTAGTTATTGGTTGGTGGTAATTACACTAGCGTAGAAAGGTCATGGTCCTGGTTTCTTGGCTTATGAGTTATTGTTTTGCATAGCAGGGTTTTATAGTCTATAAGTTGAATGAAATAACTGCAGATAAATTTACAGTGAGGCAAATTATCGGGGATGTTCTGCTAGGGGGTAAGATTTTCAACTTGCTTTTCACTACTGCCCCCCCCCCCATTTAAGACTTATGACATGATTCTTACTTTTCTTCATTTGATTTTTCACTCAAGCTTCAAAGTGAATAAAGCCTTCTACCAAGGGCATTATGGTGTTCTTGAAGCAAAACAAAATAAAAAAAAAGAAAGAAAGGTGATTGCAGGATTAATCGTTGGCAGCATGGTCCATCAACAGCAGAGTCTGCTGCTTAGTTATGGTGGGATATAGCTCAATGGGTTAGCCGTGTGGCAAAATAATGAAAAAAAGATAAAAAATAATAAATAAATAATTGCACAACAGGGGTTACACCACTCAACTGTCCTTTGTCACAGGGACTGTCCTGATATGATGTTTTATCTCTGTTCCTGGTAATCCTGCCAGTTAATAGGTGATTCTTTAAAAGAAAGATGGGAGTTTCACTCAATAATTATTTCCAAAAGCTAGAGTTAAAGATATATGTTAGTTCTAAAACATATATAATTCTCTTTATTTTATTCTGTCAATATCCCAAGTTAATAATACTAATATTTTAAAATGTTGCTTATTACATTATTATTATTAATATTATATTATTATATTATTAATATTATTATATTATGTTGCTTATTACATTATTATTATTAATATTAATATTATTAATTATTATTATTGTTGCTTATTATATACTATTATAGTATTTGTCTGCTGACTGCCAGTTTGTCCACAGACAGACGAGATCTCTGGCAGAGAAGCGTTATGTATTTCTTTTTCCACTTAATGCATTGCAAGTGACGCATGGGAGAAGTAAGCCTGCTTTCAGCAGTGATAGTGCTGGTATTGTTGGACCTTAGGCAGATTATTATGCACAGAGAGGAAGCCTTAACCCTCTATTTCCCCCCAGTAAAATATTATATTGTTAGAAAGAAGAAAAAAAGGAAAGAAGAATAAGAACATAGACAAGGGCATTTTTTACCTAACATATATAAGGTGATTTTGAAGCATTTTGAGTCTAAGTCAGTAGGCAATTCTCACTTTCATGATGAAACAAGATATACTGGAGACTACCAGACCTCAGCTAGCCATTTGCTGGGAATCGGGGGGGGGGGGGTATTCTGTTTGCACCTAGTGACAGAGGGTGTGCAGGCACTTTTACTTTATATCACACGTCACTCTTGGCAAGAAATTTTAACATGAGGGAAAGCCAGGCTATGGAAGTTGTCTATTGCTTCAGTATATTAATAGTGTCGCTCTCTTTCTCTTTCTCTTTATATATGCAAATATTTACCATCATTTGAATGGATGTATTAAGGCTAGGTGAAAGGTCACTGCCTCACAAATTAAGGTCCTTTCTGACACCTTTACTACAGTATTGGAACAGCAGAATGAAGTTTCATCATCTATTCGAAACGAGGGAGCCAGGTCTGCACATATCATTATGAAGGTTACTGAGCCTGTCCCAACAGCAAAGCTGAAGAAGTGAAATGGACATAACATGGCAGCAATACAGCTCTAGATGAGATTGTGGTGCCTCTAACAATTATGTAAAAATCTTCAGTGTTAGCAGGTAATGACTTTGACATTCCTTCAGTTTAGGAAGGCTCACCTTCAGGTCAGGTAGATGAAGAATATTCACAAAGTGTTTTAGAATCTTTTTCAGATGGTGCCGGAGCCAAATTGTTTGAGTTGTTTGTGAAAAGTGGGTTTTATTCATCTCATCATCCTGAAGTGAGAGTAGAGTATCTTATGGTAAGAGCACAGTCTTCTTTTTTATCCTTATCTGCCACTGTCTGAACAACCCAGTAATGTAATAGTCAGATTTCAGTCCCTTCTACCTTCTTACTGGGTTAATCCATCATTGCTCACACCGCCACAAGCATTAAAGCTAAGGTTCCCGGAGGGGTGGTATGTGGACATATCTTAGTAGTTCAACAGTGATGGTGTTTAGTGTTTCAGACATAACAAATCTACAGGCAACAAGGACCTTTCTGCAGCTTTAGCAATCAAGAAGAACAACCTCACCTTGTCCTTTTCAGCTTAATCAGTTGAGAAGGACAAGGTGAGGTTCTTGAGTTTGGAAAAATGAGTGGCGGGCTTTACATATCTTATGGCTATCATATTGGTGAAGGAGCCATACCAGGCTCTACCTATGCTCAGCTACTTCTTTACCACTATAGAAATGCAAAATTTTAGAGGGGATTTCTTATGTCTATAGTATAGCCAAAAAGTTTAGAAAATTAAAGACAAAGGACAGCTCCATGAGGTCAGAGGTTAGATATGTGGATATGTGGCTGGGTGTTATAGTTGCTAATCTTTGACTTTTAGAGTTACTGATGACTGATGAGAGCAGGAATAGAAGGAAGGATTATATGGCATACAATGCTGGAGCTTGTGTATGAGCAGCTTGCTGCTTTATGCATGTACGTTCACATTGGGTTAGAACACAGACATAGCTTAAACGATTAGCCAAGAAAGCATGGCTTCCAGGCAAGCCTTCTCCTTCAGTGGAAGGGGAGTGCTCCCCCCAAGAAGCCAGATGGTGTATCAGGGCAGGGGCAGGCCTTTCAGAGAGGCCATCCTTTTGTGTCCCATTCTACAAATAGAGCCATGAGATTCTCAGTTAGAGGGGAAGTACTGTTCACACTTTTAGTAGATTATCCCCACATCCAGTCTCAGTAGGAATTAATCAAGAGCTTTACTAAGTTTTTCCCATTAAAAAAGCATGGTGCCTGAGTTTTCAATGCTATACTAACCTCTACTAAGTTAAGGGGTAAGAAGCATGTCCTCAAAGAGTGTATCATCAATGACTGGCTACAGGCAGGGTGGCAGGTCCTTTTGTTTCCCCTCATTTTTTGCATTTTCAAGTGTCTCCATTGGGACTGGTAGCTAAGAAGACACCAGGACAGTACAGACTCATATATCATCTTTCTTTTAAGGCAGGCTCAACAGTATCAGCAAGTCTGATACTGTAGAGCAATATGCTTTTTTAGAGGATCCCACTAGCATAATCCAGAGATTCCACCACCATTGATTGGCAACAGCTGATATGGAGTAGTGTTCTGATTACTTTCCATTTGGGAGGACGGTTAACTAATCTGGGTGGACATGTGCATTGAGTGGCAATTTTATGTGACATAGCAATGTCAGTGGGGTGTGTGGTGGCCTGCTCCACCTTTGAAAAATTTAGTTCCACCCTACATTTGGTGAGTGAACTACATTCTGTGCACCAACTAACAGTTAATTTTTTTTTATTTCTTTTGGCTTCTGAGCAGTGGGGTAGATGGTCCTTGGGAAGTATTGTTAATTTTTTTATAGACATGCAATGAGTAGGAGGTCCACTTGTCTAAAGAAGAAGAGGAGGAACCCGTCAAATAATTTATTTTTTAGGGTTGGAGTTGTGTTTTCCTTCTGCCTCTATCAGATTACCTCTGGTCAAATTGGGCCAGTTACATTATGGCATTGATACTTTCCTCTGAACTAAGAAAGTTAGAGTTCACCAAGAAATAGTTTCTGAGCCTCATCAGCTTTGCATCTCATATACTGGCACTATGCAAGGCCTTTATCATGCCTTAGATAATTTTCTGAAAGGAAGCAGACGAACATCACCGGGTGCACTTTTGCTCAAAGAATGATGGATGACTTATGCATCTTGTTCTTAGTAGAATACAACAGAATTAATATTGACAAAGTAATTGGGTCTGCTTCCAGGAACATCATTTGATTACCAGTGCAGAAGGGAATGTCAGTATGGGTACATATTTTCAACGTAGATGGTCTTCAGCTTCCCTGGCCTTCTGACTAGGTACTGCAGGTGAAACAGGACATCAATTTGTAGGAGCTTATGCCCATCTGGGTGTCCTCATAGTATTGCAAGACCTGCTGTGGGGACAAAATATAATGTTCTACTCTTGCAACCAGGTGGTTGTACTTGTCCTTTCCAAGGAAATGTCCAAATCTTAGTGGGTGCAGTCATTCTATTGGCAGCTTATTCTTCATAGTCTCATATAAATTTATGTTTTTAAGGCTTGTACATCTCAGACAAAGTTAATATGTTTGCAGACAGTCTTCCTTGTTTACAGATGAACAGGTTCCAATCCTTAGCACCACAGGCCCAGGAAATGTCCACCAGCATACCAGCTTCCTAAAGATAGATCGGCACAGTTAAGTGGCCATGCTGTTTTCCCAGCCATAGTCATCTTTCATCAGGAAGTCTTTTGGAGCAGTTATACAGTCCTTCAAGGAATTTTGTAATGGACTCCCTCCACCTGAAAAGCTTTGACCCTCTTGATTTGTCATTGTGTAGTTCCCAGGTGTTGTCCCAATGTGTTACCCAAATCTCCATGTATTCATTTGTCTGCTAGCAGCTTATGATCCATAATGTTAGGCTTGCTAGATAATACAAAATTCTGGCTAGTTTCCAGAGTAGTCCAGGATTGGGTAAATGTATCTGTTGAGTGATGATGATAGGTGTCCTATTGACAAAAAAATACTTTGCAGCCTCATCGAAGGGATGCATAATGTTCTGAAGGACTATCATATCTATACAGTGTGTGCCAAGAACTGTATGTACTGGAGTCTTCTAGAAAGGTGAACTATTCAGGCATTTACTTGGGGTGACATTTATATTTTTGAGTTCTTTGTATCTATTTTGCTGATAAGATGGCTCTGTGCAGCATGTTAATTTGGTGGAGTTCCCTAATCCCTTGTTGTGTCCAGTATGCTGGTTTGCCACACTAGTGAGTTTGAAATACAATATTTATCCCCATGAGTTACTTTTTACTTGATCACATGATTAAGCTATTTCCCCCATAGAGTTTAGTTCTCTTTTTCATAAGGCATCTCTCATCTTTATGCATTACTCCACACTTCTTTCATATTGGGAGATCATAAGACTTAGCCAGGGAGTTATTGTAAAGTTATTAAACACACGTGGCATTGGACTTCCCCTGCCTTTTTAAATATATCAGATAGCTGGTTTATCAACCAGGGTGATTTTGTCTCTTTGTGTCTCATATATGTGTCTGGCATTGTAATCATTGCTTATTCAAGCATTTTTTTGATAGTCAACAGAGCTTATGTCAGACCTAAAGCTCAAACTTGAGCTTGGCTCCATCTTGCATATAAGTTATATAGAGACACTTTCCTGGTCTGTGTTGTGCCCATCTACAGTGGATATAAAATTGTATGCACCCCTGTTAAAATGCCAGGTTGTTGTGATATAAAAAAATGAGACCACAAAAAATCATTTCAAAATTATCCCACCTTTAATGTGACCTATAACCTGTACAATCCAATTGAAAAACAAACAAATCTGTTAGGGGAAAAATATAAAAAATAAAAAAAAACATACAATACGCTGGTTGCATATGTGTGCACACACTTAAACTAATACTTTGTTGTGTGTGCACACCCTTAAACTAATCCTTTGTGAAGCACCTTTTGATTTAATTACAGCATTCATTCTTCTTGGGTACACACCTGCCATCAATTAGACTCTGATTAACCCCAAATAAAGTTCAGCTGTTCTAGTAGGATTTTCCTGACATTTGCTCAGTTGCCTGCTACAGCAAAAGCCATGGTTCACAGAGAGCTTACAAAGCATCAAAGGGATCTCATTGGTGAAAGGTATCAGTCAGGAGAAGGGTACAAAACAATTTCCACAGCATTGGATATACCATGGAACACAGTGAAGGCAGTCATCAAAAAGTGGAGAAAATATGGGACAACAGTGACATTGCAAAGAACTGAACATCCCTCCAAAATTGATGAAAAGACAAGATGAAAACTGGTCAGGGAGGTTGCCAAGAGACCTACAGCAACACTAAGGAGTTGCAGGAATTTCTGGCAAGTACTGGTTGTGTACTACATCTGACAACAATCTCCCATATTCTCCCATATTCTCCATATGTCTGGACTATAGGGTAGGGTTGCAATGGAAGCCTTGTCTAAATCTAAAGTGTACCTTGCATTATTTTCCCAATGTCTGAGTTTTTATATTGGGAAAACTAAAAATGCCCTTAGAAGTAGGGTGTATCAACACTGATATGATATTAAAAGAAGGGAGAGTAAAAATGCCTTGGCAGCACATATTATGGCCAATGAAGGTCATAACTTTAGATTTATTATTTTAGAACAGACAAAGTTGGGGGAAAGGGGTGGCCCACTGAATGACTTTTTAGAGCTATCTGAATTAAGATGGCAGATTAGGACTAATGCCAGTGAACCCCCTGGTCTCAACAGTGGGGTGTCTATTAGTCCTGTCCTTAGATTAAAGGCGCACTTTTTAATGTAATATTAATAGTTTAGTGTGTTTTATGAAGTATGCTTTTACTCTTCCAAATAAAATGTTGTCACATTCAACTATTGTTCCTTAATTACAGTGGACAAATGTGACTTTCTCATCAGTGGCTGAGATCACATGAACATTCATTAATCATAAAGTCTGCAGGTAGCTCCAGGATTGTTTTTTTTCTGAATGGTGGAATATTAGGAATTCCAGGACAAGGATCCAGTATTGTTTCATCCAGATTGTATTCAGCTGACATTTAATGGTTGTGACATTTTTAATTTAGATATTTTTTTGGCAGTGCAAGATTATCTGCATTTGTCATCCATATACAGTTGCAATTAAGTGAGGTCCAAAGAACACTTTGGTTACATGCAAAATCTGAGCTTGTTGAAATTCTGAATGTTTTACTTGGCAGTTTGCAAGCTTGTTTTCATTGGTTTGGGATGTCTATAAAGTAGGGGGTGGCAAAGCTTCATGATGGGTGATACTGGGGTGGATCTACCCCTTGTACCTTCCTGGACCATTGGAATGCCATTGTGGTTGGGGAAATGTGAGTGGTAATGGATGCTGCACCCCCATAGGGACAAGTGCCACAGGGCACCTGGGCCAGGTGATGTTGCTGAGGAGCAGTTGGCATACCACGCAGATAAAAAATGGCTACAGAGTATTTTGTTGCTCGGGATCTCTCTCATTGCGAAACCTTAATGGCTATATCTTTGATCTGTTATTAGTGTGGATTATAATAAAAGGTTGCAATTGCTATTTGGGTCCATGTTCTTTTTGATTAGTGGTCCAGAGAACAAGTATGTTGACTAGCACTCTGATGATAAATTATATGGGTCCTTTCTAGGACATTAACTTGAAGGTCACACTATTAAAGGCAATAATTTAACACTCTGTACATATGCTGCCAGTAATAGGTAAAAACTTGGCATGGTACACACTTAGCAGAGTAAAAAAATATGCTAATGTGAGTCCTGATAATCATGTGGTGTGTTAGATAGATAGATAGGTAGATAGATAGATAGATAGATAGATAGATAGATAGATAGATAGATAGATAGATAGATAGAAAGATAGATATTTCATAGTTATATGCTAGTGAATATATGAAGTGTGTATAAGGTCAACATTATTCTTAACTAGGCAGTTGATCAACAGGTGTGCGAGATCACAAAAGTTCAGTGGTTGGGAAATTAGCCCTTAGCCCATGTTTGTGTGATCTCTAAGTTAGTAGGGACTTTCACACTTCAACAAAATTATATTATTCTGGAAAATTAAGAAACTGCATGCACAGAGGCTGTTTTTGGCACATGTGTAGTGATGTGCCAATTTCTATATTTTCAACTATATTTAATTGATGAGTACAAACACAAAACCAGGAAAAGTAGGAGACCAAACACCAATCCAAGATACTTGCGGAAGAAGGTAAGTCCACTCCAAGTACTGTAGTTCCTTTTCTTTAATATAGCACAAGCAAAAATAATTAAAAATACAGAATATATATTGAAGCAGATGATAAAACAACTGTGAACACAAAGCGCTTTTTGTCCCAATTGGTGGTGAGACTTCTTCAGGTAAAGGCATTCACTAAAACCAGTGCATTTAAATACAGTCCATGGTGCAAGCATGTTGCTAGTCAGCCAATGGTTGAGGGCTATTCCCAACACACTAATGATGCTACGAGGATCCACTCAATAATTACTTCCTTTAAGAGTTTCTTTCAAAACACCCTCTGGACTTATTAAAAGGCAAGTAAATATACACACTCTCTTGTCCAGTATTGTGACATAGTAAATCATACTCATAATATGTAAACATACAGTTAAAATATTTAAATAATTGAAATATTTAAATATTTGAGAACATTTTAAAAATGTTGTTGTTAAAAATGTTTGAAAATATTTAAAAATATAAATGTGCTTAAAATGCATATAACAGATTGTTGAAGTATAAAGAAGTAGTAAAATGTATAAATACATAAAAATAATAATGCATAAAAATGTTCAGAATACTTTTCTGTCTTGTGCAGCAGGGCATCCTACAGTTAAATATTGGAATAAAAAATGAAAAATAGATATGTATATGCGGTAACAATTATATAAGGATACATGGAAGTACAAACAACATTCCTGTCTATACATCATGATATGGCACCTACTATTTGAATTATGTGTTACTAAATTGACTGCTGTTAAGAGTTTGTACGTATTCGTTTGTACTTTGACAACTGTTATATATTTGACGTAGCTAGTTTGTCCTACAATTCATCATGTTAGTCATCTCTGGAGGTTTCTTAGCTTTAACATACAAGAAACAGAGTAAACCTAATTTAACCCAGGGTAAGTGCAGGCCGTAGTCCTGAGTTGCCACAATAACTCTAACATTTTTAAATGTAAAGATTCTGGGCCCCCTCTTCCATCAGACTTCACACTGTCTATTGACTTAAATTTAAATGTGTGGTCTGTGTATTCCTCCTTGTGTCTACTTAGGGCATTCTCTTGACTCCCTTTCTTTATATGGTACAGGTGTTCATAAATTCTTTCCCTGAACCTCCAGTCCATCTTCCCTATGTAGAATGCTGGACATTGTTGGCATAGAGCTACATAGATCACAGCTTTAGTCTGACAGTTAAATGTGTGTTTTATTTGATGCTCTTTATCTCTAATTGTAAAGGTTGGCCCTGTAGACATGTGTGGGCAATAATGGCACATGTTACATCTCGACATACCATACCTAACTGCATACCGGTATGTACCATGGTTAGCTTCCAAGATATTTTTTAGATTGGGGCCCCATTTGAAAACTAATCTAGGTGGGCCCTCTATTCTTGACCTGGTAGTTGGGTCATTCTATAAAATGTCCCAGTTTTTAGTGATGATCCTCATGATCTCATATGTATCTGAGCTAAAGGGTGTAATCAGACTACCCTGTCCAAGATTGTTAGTGCCTGTTTTTGTGTGCAAATCTAATGTTAAGTTTTCTGGAATGGCTTTCCTATCCAGTATTGGTTTATAAAAACCTCTTGATCTTTTTGACTGCACTTCTGGCATTATTTGATTCAGTAAGTGGTTTGGGTAACCCCTTTGAGAAAACATACCCTGTAGTTTACTACATTGAAAGGAAAAGTCTTCATCTTTTGTGACCATCCTTGCTGCCCTCACTAGTTGCCCCTTCACCACCAATCTTTCTTGGTGAAGGGGGTGGCAGCTACTGTAGTGTACAAAGGTGTTCAAGTACGTTTCTTTCCTGTATATAGTTGCTGAAGAACTATATATTTAACTGCATTATTGAGAAACATGTTTTGAAAAGCTACTTAAACTTTTGAAAATGGAGTCAGTTTCAGTCTAAATTAACAGACTTAAGTCAGCACATTGTATGAGAAGGTAGTTTAACTTTTGCTAGTCTTATTAATGCATATGAGCATTTGAATGCTACTCTAGATAAAGGCTTCTCTATATATTCATTGTTTGTTTGGAATTAACCAAAATGTTCAGCACTTGCCCACATTCTAGAATTGTATGCAGTGCTCTATCATGTTGGGCTAATTTGTGCATAACTAGGTGAATTTATTCATTGCCTATGAAAATGTACAAATATGTTTTGACTGGGTTAAAACTTAGTAGTTCCATTTGTCTTCATTTCTTTTCTCTTCTTTTCTTTAGCTTCATCTCCCAAATGGTGACTGTCACAGTAGGTTGCTTATATCAAGCCGGGTACAATTGTCACTTCCTTGTAGGATCTGGAGAAATTTGTCATATGAGGAAAATAAATACAAAGTTTGACCAACAGGACTGAAGATCGTTGTCAGAAATTGTTAAGCAAAGATCTCCACTGCTTACAGTGTTAAAAATCCAGTACTGGTAAATAAGATAATATATGAAGTAGAACCTTGCTGAAGAGACCAGACTGTTTTCCTTAAAAAAACGTACCCTTCTTTCAAGGAAAATGCAAATTACAATAAAAACATACCTGAAGTAAAGTAGGTTTGTTATTTAAAGTGATAACTGTTTGAGTTCATGTGTATTAATTTTACTCTGTTAATCTATTGTTGACCATCATTTTGAAACATAACTGTTTTATGTGTTTAGACTTTGTGATATTAACTTTGTAAAGTATTCAATGCAAGTTTATGAACAGAACAGCATCTTAAAAGACTCTGGATTACTCAAGGTTACAGCACTAGGAATTACCAAGTAAACCCTGCCAAGCATATAAAGCTTTTAAAGATAAGGTTTGAAAATGCCTCCTGGAGTAGAAGTAGATACTAATGTTAGCACACTTAAGCATGGCAGTTCTTAATATATGATGTCAATAACCTGTTACTAACAGTAGATGCAACATTATTATTCAGTGTATTCCTGTGATATGAAACTACCTTCTCATAGAAGAGAACAGCATCTATACCCTTTTATACATTTAAAGGTTACCATGCGAAGTGGGATGGTCAAAAGAAATATTCATTCATTATAAAAGGGTCAGTATAAAATGATGATAATGTCCAGGCCCTAAATGTAAGAAACAGTAACCAATGAGCTAAATAACCTACAATGCAAGCTGAACATACTGAATCATGACTGCTCCCCATATACTTGAGGGGTGAAAATTATCCTGGTGTTTTTTTTAATAAACGAGCAGTAATATTCTAGTTTTAAACTTTTTATGATATACTGCAGATGAATGTTTATCTATGCAAATGGTGAATGAGAGGATAATTTTGTAGCAATTTGAGTTACAAGCTTGAGTCATAGGTGAATGGGGATATGGTAGTTTAGTTTGTGACAAAGGTGTGTGTTGAGGTTTGTGTAGTGAGGACCACAGCAATTTTCTGTAAGTTATGCAGAAATTATATATATAGGCTGCTTCAGGCACATGATGAAATATATATATATATATATATATATATATATATATATATATATATAAAAAAGATGTCTGTTTGATCTCCCTACCAAGCAGACATCAACATATAGGCACCAACAGAATCATGGAGCTGATTCAATATGGATACAGTTACTTTAAGAAGAGCAACTGCTTGTAGGTACTCTTTGACAATATGTTTTGGGTCTGATGTCAGAGACATGCACTGGTCTGCAGCCAGTTGGATTTCTGCTGCCACGGTACTGACACAGGGTGGGAATTGCATGTATTCCCAATGTAACAAGGCAGACATGTATCACAGTAAATGTTCCATGTAGACAAATGAGGCCAGTAAGATCAATGTTGCTATGCTGGCTGAGGGCATTGTGAACATGCATTTGCTAGTGTTTGTTGTACAACTGTTACCCACATTATAGTTCCACTGCTGTATTTTATAATTGGTGACACTTGCATATTTGTATATTTGTTGCACCAGTTGAGATGGGTACATACTAGAAAAGTTTTTTGTAATATCCTGGGAAGCTGCAGAGGTATTCCAGTGTATTGTTAGATGTACATACTGAAAATGGGGGGACGTATCATACTGTCGAGTCCTCTTTCCTTCATTGCTGATCACTAGAAGTGATCTGGCCAAACAACTTTTAATGACAACGGAGATTACTTTTTTCTCCACTATACTAAGACCTTAGAGTAGGTATATAATTTTGGGGGTGTGCTGACTTGATCCTTACAAAAATGCCTCCTCCTTTGCTGAAAGATGTTTCACCCTTTTTTATCAATCACTCAATGAAAGAATTGGGATTTGATCAATATGTTCCTGCTAATGCTATACTGATATAGGCACATAAGTACAGAGAAGATTTTTATCATATGGACATGTAGCTATGATTCACTTTCATTTACACCACACATAAAGGCAAAGGATCACTGTACTACCCTAAGCTGGCAGCTCAGCATGTTAGTGCCCTTGTCATTATAAGTGTTCATATTTTGTGTTACCCTTACCAGTCACTAAAAACCTTAATCATTATCATCCTAATGACTGGGCCACTCTGTTGCAGATAAACATAAATATTTGGCACCTGATCATGTGACAAATTTTTACAATAATGTACTAAGCTAGAACTTCTCCTCAGTTTCTCATATCACTATAATATATCAAATTTTCTTTTACTTATCTCTCGATCTTCCTTTCCTTCCACACCTACTTATAACAGTAATCCTAAAATCCTAGTCACCCTAAAATATCTAGCTTCCAACTACTCTAGCTGAACTGCCAACTCATCTTCCTTGCTCCCTCTCTCTCTCTCTCTATATATATATATATATAGATATGTGTGTGTGTACATATATTTATACATATTTATATTTACATATATGTCATGCTGATGTTTACTGTTTAGACAAAAATAAGTTTGATAGTATATGTTTTAATACAATGCCTTAAGTATTTTTGATAGTAATACTGTTATTATCTGTCAACTTTTTTTTACCTTTTCTGTTTGCAGCTATACTTTTCGATCTTAGTTGTAATATTATTTTTTGCAACTGATAAGGTGCTGGTAAAATCAGAAATGAGTGCAGCAGCCCTCTTTGTTGGATCCATTTGCCAGGGATTGTTAGGAATTTTGCATAAGTCTTATACAGGCTGAAGTAGGTTTGCCTTGGAGATGTCCATAAAGATGTTTTCATTTGGAGCTGGGGTGGTGTCACTAGGCCTGACAGAGAAGATGGCTGATTTGTAGTCAAAATTACTTACAGATGAGGAGATGCAGGGTGAGATGGATGTGGGACTAGGACAAGGATAGTAAAGCATCTAATAGGTAGATTTACAATTTTCTCCAGCGCATTAATGAATCCTAAGAAACACTGTGCATAACTATTTTTAGAGATGCAAATGTGCTAATTAATGCTTAAGTAATTGAAGTCCAATAGTAAGAAGGTGTTTAGTTTGGTAATTAATGACTCTATTGTGCTGGGGTAATTTCTGTGATCTCTGGGTAGCATTGATGGAGATATTTAATTATCAATGAAGTATTAGTTTAATTTATTAAGGGTGTTCTAGATTGCCATGTTGTTCAAGTTGAGATTGTGGGTAATTTGATGTGAAGTAACACTGCCAGATAGGTGCTAAACCCTGGTATAGAGTGAGTGAGTGCTGTCATTGCATTGAAACCATGTTTACATAATTATACAAATATGAATGTGTTCAAATTACAGGAGTGACTCAAGTTCTGGCAATATTCTATTCAGACTTTTAGCATTGAATACTGCCAGATTGATGTAGTCCAGATTTGAGCTTGAGTTTTCTGTGTAGAAATGCTCCATATGGGACCTCTGCCTAAGAAAGGGCTATGGGGCAACAATGTCTTTAGACTGTATGCGGAAGCCATTGTATAGCAGGTAGAAGTTATCCTTGATGAAATAGGAAGTCTCATCTTCCAGTCAATGCTAATAAATGCTGAATCTGCTTAGAGTGACACTTACTACTTAGCCATTTTTAAAGAAAATTTTTATTAATTTAAGATATTTACAATATATTCACAGAAAAGAAGATATTCAACATCACACACTGTTATGCAATGTTAGGAATACATTGAATCTTCAAGGTAATCTTATACAATCAACATATTACGTGTTTTGGCATTTGAATAGCAACATTTCAAGGCTATCCCAACCACTGAAAGTCTTAATATGATTTATAGATCTTATTCTGATCACTTCTTTTTCAGTTTTACATAGTAATGCCAGTAATTTTAAAATGATATGCATGTAAGAACAGAATTCAATATCCAACTTTTGTAATAAATTTTCTAGCTACTGCCAAGTGAATATAGAACATTTTTGTTGTTGGCTTTTACAGATAAAGGATGTGGAACATTCATAAGTATTACTGATCTAGTTAAAGAACAATTACCAGACTATAACCACTTAAAAAACATACTTATCTCTTCCTAATATACATTAAATTTTTCACAATCAATAATGATGCATGCCCAGACATCTTTTACATCTTAAATACATAGCCAACAAATTAAAGCAATTGTTTAATAAACTTAGAGATTTTATAAGGAGTAACAAACATTCTATGTATATATTTCCACTTAAAAACTTTCCAGTACAAATTTGAAGAAGATAGACGAAGTGATTTAAGTAGCAAAGTGTTATTCTTATCATCGACTGAGTCACTCAATCCACTACAATATAAAAAGTTCCAGAATGTTGCATCAAAAATTATTATTATTAATTTATATAACTTAGACACACTTCCTATGTAGTTAAGTTTATCTTCAATGATACAATTCATATATTCATATAATGGGAGAAATCTTTGATGTTCCTCTTCACTCATATTATCTACAAATTCATTTAATTTCTTAGACAATACTAACTGGTTAACAGACTCATCCATCTTATAATCTTTCATTAAATATTCCGTTGACTTAGTTTTTTTCTTTTTCAAAGCAATCAGACCATAATAATAATCCATTAATTTTTTTGTAAATTCATTTTAACATTGTTCTGAGTTTCCTTAAATCTAGAACTGTGCAAAATAGGAAAGCACAACAATTGCCATTCTGATATTAATGGAGTTTTAAAAACATGCTTTTAACTGTTTTAAGAACTGATTTCATATATGCAGAGTCTAAGGATTGAAGTGAATTTCTTTCTAAGGTAAATTTTATTAACCAGCTGAAAAGACTGTTATATTTCTAATGTATCATATCTGATAAACTTATAAGAATTTAGTAAAGTCTGCTCCTGGGTGGTTTTCCATTGACCAGTATAAGTTGAATCTATCCAGATTGTAATAAAGTTAAAATCTGCAGCAATAGAATAAGATTCAGTATCTGGGAAGCTATTGTCACCATAATCCTATAATCTTATATGATTTCTATGAGCAATTCTTGTCTTTTTTTTGGATACCATGAAAATGAAGTTAACATTTTTTTTTTCATTTTCCTTAAGTCTTTTGTCATGTATTAAAGCTATTCACTGTGATGTGTATATAATCTTGGGTAATATAATAATTTTAATAAGTACTAACCTAAGTAAAAAAGAAAACATTCATTCCATATTTTAATAAGTAACACTTACTGTATTATTTTTCAAAAGTATTATTAATAATAATCTTACTCACATTATGATAGAGTTTTATTTCTAAATATTTTAATTATTTTCCTTCCCAGTTATATTTATATTTATCTTTCAACTTAATATCTAGTAACTGATAGAACACTAAACTTGCAGTTTTAGTATTAAATTTCAGCAGCAATACTCCTTGAAACTTTTCAATTTATTCGTCTATTTCTTTAATCAAATAATTTAAATCTCCTACAGTACAGTTAGTAAAATATCAACAGTAAAAAGCTGCATTTTTAGATTGACAATCCTTGTTAATTGAGAATGCATATTTTTTCATTGTTTCTCATACAAATAGCTAACGGTTTTGACAACTAATGTAAATAGTAGAGGGGTCAAGGGACACCTTGCTTTGTACCTTTGTTCAATGTGAATCCCTGAGAAATATAAGATCCATATGTAACATATGCTTTGGAGTCTCTATGCAGGTTTTTTTTAATATTCTAATAAATTATTTTGGAAATATTAGCATTTCTAAAGTTTTTAAAAAGTAGTTTTAATCTACAGAATCAAGGGGTCTCTCAATAGCTAAGCTAATTAAGGATACTTTCTTGTTATTCATTTTGCTAAATCTAAGAAAGTTACTGCCCTTTTTATATTATTAAGCATTAATCTATTGACCATAAATGCTGTTTGATCTTTATTAATGAATCTACTATATCTCTTAATCCTGTAGTGAAGATGGAAGTAAATAGTTTCTAGTCTACATTTAATAATGACATAGGTCTATATTAGGAAAATAACTTACTATACTTTTCTTGTTTAAGTATAGTTGAGATTACAGAAAATTTCAATGCGGGAGGAATTGTTGTGTCACTCTGAATTATCCTGAAAACATTGTTCAGCAATTCTAAAATATATAATAGAGGCAGACCATATAAATCCATATTCAAAATATCTAACCATGGAGCTTTATGTTTTTCCTTTTTTAAAAGCTTATTGAACATCTATTAGGGTAATAGGCTTATTCAACAGAAAAATATGCTGGTCATTAAATTTATTAGCAAAATTTTTCTTTAAATACTTGCAAATTTTGTAATTGTCAGCTTGTTATGTTTATCTTTATTAAGCTCCTTGTGTATTTCTTTAATATGAATAATTTCCTCTGTGTCTGAATTGAGCGTATTAATGTAAGGATTTTGAATATTATTGATTAATGCCTTTTTGCTGAACATCTTACATCTAAGTTATTGCATGACTGTGCAAATTTATTTTTTCTAAAGCTCTCTCCTAATTTATGTGTTAAAAGTGTTTGATATTTCATCATTAATTTTTTAATGAATTCAGTATTATCTAATTTCTTTACATGTTGTACAAACCTCACTGTGTGTATTTTATCTTGTATTTCTAACACCTCTTTATCCCACTCTTTCATTTTATTACTAGCCCATCTTTCCATTCTGCCTTCAATAAGCATTTTTTAAGAATTTCCATAGTATGACTTTACTAACCTAACCATTATCATTCAAAGATAAAAAAACTTGATCTGTTCATAAAGACAACTCTTAAATTATTTTAATTTCATAATATATACTGGAATTCTATTAATAGTCTGAAATTTCCTTATATCCATTAATATATTACTACTTAGTGTATTATGATCAGATAATGACAAGAAATAGGTTTTAAAAATGTTTTAATTGATTTATTGTTTAATTTGTAAGATTAATTGCTTAATTAGTTAGCAATGATGTATAAATATTAAGTTAGGTAGAGACAAGACATGCTCTGTTAAAGGCTTTTCAGCCAAAGCACGAGAGAGAGAGAGAGAAGTTTGTGTTTGTGGAATTCTGTTTTATTAAAGTACTTTTAGAATCAGTTGGCCTTTTGCTTCATGATTCATCTGGATTTTCATCTTTAAAAGTTGCTGTTAAAGTACAAGAGATAGTCTAAAAAAATTCACTTTATTAAATAAATCTGTAGAGGCAACAATCCTATCAATTCTAATTTGCATCCCATGTGCCTAAGAATAATGTGTGAAGAATAATGACTTATCTTCTGCTTTTACTATTAAATCAACTAAATTATTATTAGTGATCCATCTCTTCAGTGTTTAGTTGATTCCAGAGTTTTAACATACTTCTGTTCACCTGTATCTTCTATACTAGGTATGCAGTTACAATACCCTGGCAAAATTAAACTACCCTTCCAATCACTTTGCAGTAAGTTTAAGTGATCGTTAGCCACTCTTGCACCTATTCCAGGGACTCGGTAAAAATTAGCTAGTGTATAGAGTCTGCCATTATATTATTGCAAAGGTATACATTCCTTTGGAATAATTAATGGATTCCATGACCATAGGCAATACAGCAGATTTTCTCCAAAGTATAGCAGCTCCTCTCCTCTTTTTGTTAAAAGAAGTACATGATAACATTTCATAACTTAAGCTATTTAAATGTTACATATCTTTATCTATCAAGTGAGTCTCTTGCAAGAATATCATGTCTCCTCCATTTCATTTTAGATATCTCATCAATAATTTCATTTTGTTGCCATTATTCATTCCATTCACATTAATGGATAATATATTAAAACTATCCATACTGTGTATTTAAAAAGATTTCTTTTAAAAGGTAATATGACACATGTTTATCTATGTGTGTATATAAGACTAATGCATTCCTCCAACACTATCTTAACATTCCATATTTTTTAATTCTTCCTTTCTATAAACTAAACTTCTAAAACTTGTAAATAACAAAACAAAAACAAGTCTACAACTGTTACTATATATTACTAATAATTCACAACCTACCATGGATACCATAGTTCCTAGTATGCCTATCAAACAAACTAAATTCATCACAAAACTAGCCAAAAGCTACTGTGACTTACAAATATAATATTATATATAAGTGAAAAATAATAAGAGACTATTAATTTAGTAATATATTTTCCATTTAAAAAATACTCCCCAATTATTACATACATGTTTAATAATCTGATTCCATTAATCACAAATATTAAACAATCCAATAAATAGTGCACTATATACCTATTTATGTAATAGTAGTATAAGCTATCCATTAAATATTCCTAAATTATTAGCTAATTCAACATTATTATAACTAAACCTCTAAATAAATAAATAGAACAAACTGGAACCAGAAGAGATAAATATATCTGTAAATTTACAGGTGACAGACATTCTTATCATACTAAACTATTATACAAAAGGAAAACCAATTCACATATATGTTCATCATTCCTAAAGATTCACACATATTTTGTAGATCTAATAAAAGCTCTGAATCAATTTTAAAAGTACAAGTGTCTATTTCTGAAAATTGTGTAACACTCTTAATATGATAAATATCAAAATATTTAAAAATTCTTTATCTTATTAGGATAGTTCATAAAATATGAACATTACTGAGGTCAAAGAGAATGTCTTGCTATTTCTATGGAGTGAAGGAATATTTACAGTCTACATTGTACACAAAAGGTACAATGTGCTTAATTCAAATCCCATTCTCCTTTCCCAGGTTGAAGCATACTGAAAAATCTACTTTCTATCAAAATGGATGCACTGATCCATCAACATAACACTCAAATTTCAGCTTTGACATATGAAATTAGTTATTTCAGATAGTGAATCTAATAAAAATGCAATATGCAAATAGCTTCAAAGTTCACATGCTCTATACAAGCATGTATAGGTTTTTCCTACACACAATTTTAAATTTGTTTTTATAGAAGGGGTTAAAAAAGATCTTCATGTTGGACCATGGGCAGATATGGTGGAGTTTAGAGAACTTCTTCGTCTGATAAAGTTGAATGCCCAGGCCCCACCTGGACTTAATGATACCTTCAGTATTGCTAGTTTTTTGAGGCTATGTTCTTATTGTATTTAAGGACTGTGCTTTGTTGCTACTAAGTAATCAATTGATTAATGTTTAATCTATTTTTATTGGCTGTTTTGATGTCATGTGACTGCAATTTGGCCTTTGAATATGTTTGTTACATCATTTTCATTTATTCTGAAGAAGTCATAAGATATAAACTGACAAAAGCACTTAATAAAACTGCCTTTTGGGACTGTGTGTTTTTGCTATACTTGAAATTGGGCTTTACTTTTCGAGTTTGATTTTATTTTTGGCTCAAACTTCACATGATCATAGGTTCATAGGTTGGTATTAGGCTATCAGCCCTAGGGCCTATACAAGCCTAGCCATAACAATTCCCTGTCTATTTCTTCCCACACTATTTACTTCCCTGGACCCCTGTCTAGCAGGGCGACTGATGTGATCCCCTGGGTGAATTTCCTTTCTCCCATCCAATCTTCAAGTTTCCTTTTGAAGAGGGCCAAAGAGGCACTCTGCTTGACATGTATGGGCAATCTATTCCAGTGTCTGGGGAGTCTCTGGGTCAGGAACCTATCCCTCCAGCATGTTTTGTTTATTGTGATGACAAGGTTTAGATCCCTGGAGCATGTGGCTCTGAGGGATTGGGATTTCTTTAAGTGTAGCATGTCCAACAGCTCTGGGTTTGACATGGCCTTGTATGTTAAGTAGAGATCGCCTCTGAGTAGACGATATGCGACAGAGTACAGCTGGAGTTTTTTAAGGCGGTCAGCGTAGGGCATCTGCTTTAGGCCTGTGATTCTTTTAGTGAGGTATTTCTGTGGCCTTTCCAGTTGTTGCAGATGTCTTGATATGTACATACCAAATGGGGAGTTGTATTCTATAATGGGTCTAATGAGGGATGAGTACAGTGGGACAATGACCTCCTTTTTTCTGGATGAAAAGCCCTTAGTGATGAGGTGTGCCACATAGAAGGATTTCCTAACTGTTGTGGCGATGTGGTTATCGAAGGTGAGACCACTTTCCACCTGTGTCCCTAAGTCTCTTATCACACTTTTGGTGTTTAGTGTAAAGCCACCTATATGGTAATTCACGGATACATGTTTTTTCCCAAAGGGGATAACTATACATTTCTTGGCATTGAGCTTGAGCCCATGGCTCTGGCACCAAGCATCTGTTTCTGTAGGGCCCTTTTGTAGAGTATCCACATCATTTGGGGATTCAATAATGGCTCCCAGTTTGCAGTCATCTGCGAACTTTGTTAGCCAGAGTCCCTTAGTGTTGGCCTGCACTTCAGAGAAGTAGATGCCAAACAAGAGCGGTCCCAGGACCGAACCGTGAGGTACTCCACTTGTCACTTGTCTGGAGCTGGATTTGGCGTTGGCTACTTTTACAGTGTGGGTTCTATCAGTAAGCTAGTTAGCAACCCATTGGGTAACGTAAGGATTAATGCCCAGCTTAGTAAGTTTATCTATGATTCCAGAGTGGGGGATGGTGTCAAAGGCCTTGGCAAGGTCTAGATAGGCTGTGTGGACCACCTTACCCTTGTCCATGGCTCTGGAGACTGATTCGAAGAAGTCAATCAAGCTTCAAATTTCAGCATTCAGTCTATTTTTCAAATATTTTACATGATTTTCTATCTAAATTATATTAAATCTTGTATATTCACAATTTTGCTCCATGCAGATGTATGTAATACATAGCTTTCTTATAAGCAATTGGTTATTTAACTATATTTTTCTGTCTTATTTGTACTCTAGTATTCCACCTTATTCTATATAACTTGTACTTCTAAAATATACCGTAAAAAGATCTAGTCAGTCGTCAGCTCTCTATTAGAAATGATAGGAAGTGTATATATTTCTTAACTTACTGATACTGCTCTTTTATTAATTTTGCATAGCAAATATTTAATTTTTTGTGCATATCCATATTATTTATACAATGTTTACTCTTCTTATTAATTGTAGTATTCTAAGCAATCTAAAAAGAATATATGCTTGTTTCATTTAAATGTGTGATTTTAGCCATTGTGAATTGCTGTTCTGATCTAAGCTTCACATCTTGATATTAGAATTTAATTACAGCATGTGAAAATGAAAACTTACAGCACACAATAACTGGTAATTTCCTCTGTAAGTTACTCATTCTTCCTGATTCTTTTAAATTGTTCTAATCACTAACAACCATCTAACTTTACTTCTCTCCATTAATATCTACAGTTACAGCTGATAACACTACAGCATAAATTATTAACATTCAGCAAAATGTAAGGGAATTATGTCAGTAACAGCTCGATATAAAACATTACTATAGCTTTTGTTTTACCAATTGTTTACTTCTAAGAAAAGAAAAAAAAAAAGATTGTATTTTGAGTAGATTCCTCACATACATATTTGAAGGAAAAAAAGAAAGAAGAAAGTTCCTTTCTGTTTTCACAGACATCAGTGATGAACTTTGACCTGGATTTTCTTCAGAACAGCTCAAGAAGCAGGCGGGAAACAATGCAAGCAAGAATCCATCATTCTCACACAACTAGAACATTCTTCTGTTCTCAAGATTTTTTTAATGTTATTTGCTTCATAAATGACATGTGGAAGGAATGTGTTGCACAGGATCATAGAAAAAAAGAAAACAATATAACCAGCACTTTAACACTTCTAATTAGCATATTACTTAGATTTGACATTCAGTTAACTCAACAATGCACATACTAAGCAAAGTTAAACAAATAGAATAAAATTCTGAATGTATATAGTCTTAAAGTTACCAATTGTATTGCTTACAATTTAATGACATTTTCTTACAGGAAGTATTTAACACTTAGAAATACATTTATATATTTAGTCAAATGAAATATAATCCCCCGGATTCATGAAGCTCGACGCAAGGACGGCGGTAGGCATGCACCGACAGTGCTGTGTGAAGATGGCGCAGTAGTGCCAAATGCACATTAATGAAGGCACGCTGCCAACACAGCCATGTGCACAGGAAAGGAGCGCGAGTACATAGGGCGTGTCGAAGTGCCGCATGGAGCCATGGAAATGGCAGCTGTCGATGTGCAACCTAAAATGCTTGCATATAACAAGTTGCAAGATAGTAATCACATCTGTCAGTGTCCGTGGATACTGAAACGTATGCAAAGCATGTAAGAAAGTACCTGCGAATACAAAGTGAAGAAGCAAACACAAATGCACGGTAGGGAATAACGGGTCCCTATCCCACGAACAAATGACATGGAAGACCGTGTGGTCGTAGTCCAACGCAGTGTAGATAGCCATACCAAGTGGAAGTGAAATGCATCATATGTTAGCGAGCCGCCAGTAGGTACGTCCAGCCCAATGATGAGGGCCACCAGCTGACCCATAATGTGAGGGAGGGTACACAGCTGGGCAGATGTGTCCATAACAAAATACATGAGAAATGTAGATATCTAGCGACCGTATGTCCGAATCATATCCCACAAGGCATGTAATTGTCACATACAAAAGGTATGTTCGTATGTCACATACCAAATGTGATAGGAAATAGATAAGCATGTAAACGAAACAGAAGGAGCTTATAAACAGCTACAACAATAAGGACACATGTAGGCTGAAAGGAACAGTATTATCCGTACCATCGACTAGGATTACCACCTGTCCCACTTTGCGAGCGACAGTCCCTATTTGGGCAGTTGTGTCCTGACAAAAACTTGTAAAAATGGCAAATGTCCTGAGATTATAGGACAAAATTATTCCCTATACGTTATGTAATAGTTGCATTAAACAGTTTTTCTGTATCTAAATTACATAAAAGTTATAAGAAACAGAATAAGCAACTAAAATGCTACAAGAATAAGCTTTTATATAGGCAAGAATTTTAAATTCTATCCCGTGTACTGACCGTGGGTATGTGTCGGCCTGTAAAATGTGATGTTTGTACCAAAAATGTCCCACTTTGGCCAATTGAAAAGTTGACAATCCTACCGTCGACTGTGGGGAGGTGTTGTCCACTACAGTCGGATATGTGTATGGAAGATATCCCATCCTGGACATAGGAAAAGGTGGCATCCAACCAATGAGTACAACAGGCTGCCAAAATCCGTAAGTCAGCGTTACAAGCCGAACTTGTCAGGATGTGTCACAGTCGAACGGGTAGTACCCGAGTATACCAACCATGTAATGAAAGTTAAGTATGGGCATGTACCTATGTGCGTGAGGTATAGCATGTGGAAAGCAAACATGGCAGGGTAGTCCACACAACCATACAGGTACCTGACACGTAGGGTATTCAATGTGTTACTCTGGCCGTGTCATGGGCCAACAACCAAAGCAGTGATGTATGGGGTGTGAGGAATCTGTGTGTGTGGGGTGGATGGGTAATGGTACAATCCTCCAAGGCGATACTGTGTCGTATGCAGAATAGGTGAACTGGAGGTGTATGAGGGAGCAGCGGGTGAAGCTGAAAGAAACACAAACACATGTATAAACAGCTGCAATGCAAGCAGACAGGCCATACTGTAGAACACAATCCCACAAACATATGAATATTGAAATGTGCGATACAAATGTATAGATATGTCACCGTCACATACCCACAGATTGGTCCTGATGGAACTGGCCATAACAAATGCAACACACCTGGATGCATAATGGACTACCCAGCATCTCCTCCACATCACACAACCCGCTCCCGTACCTGAACATCCACCAAATCCAGCCGTACTTGGCCTACTGGTTTGGTGCAGCCACAGTTACACATAGTGACCACTACGCATATGCAGTAGGTAGTGTCACCCTAGGCAGTTGCAGGATTGCACACTATGTATCCCTTGCATGTAAAGCTCTCAGCACATTTTTGTAACTCCAAAAAGATGTTCGTTATTTCACTTGTTGTGGATCGGTCCAATGTTTGGATATCCCTCATGGGATACATAACCTGTGTAAACATTAGAATGGAAGACACGAAGTCCAGTCCTGTAGAAATCTGGACAGAAGTTGGAATGTGCATTAGACACTGTCCAGCCCTAAGTGGTCATGCATAACCTATTACCCAGGATCAAACACCTGCCCGTGACGCATGTGTCCCGACACGAATAAGCGGGAGAATATATTACACACATTCGCATAGTGGCAAATGGTATAAGGGTGATGAAGGCACTGACGTAAACAGGATAACCCTGATCTACTGTGTGAGGGACAAGTAATGTGTGTGTAGGTGTGACCGACCATACCTGTCAACCTCTGAGAGCAAGATATCTGGACAAAGCCATGAATAAAAGTGGGACAAAGGCCCAAAAGTAGGGACAATTTGTAAAGATTGCTCTTAGAAACTTAGAAAGTTGACAGAATAACAGTTTATACATTGGCATTAATTTCCTTAAGAGTACAAATTCTGAAACTCAACTGTCTGTCATTATGTTCTGACTTCAGTCTTTAATGATTAGCTACTGATTTGCCAGAAAACAACAGTGTATTACAGAGGTCTGTACATATTTACAGTAACAAACCTTCACATTTGTTTACTGTACTACTGCTTACCTGTAGTTAATTCATATCCACAATAATAATCCTTGTATGAATGCATACAGGAAATAGTGAAATGTGAATGAGAACACCCCTCACCGTGGATTATGTATTGTAACCACCCCCACCTATATTATGTATTGCCAACATAAAAAGCTGCTGACAGGTGCCGAAACACCTGTGTCTGTAAACACAGGTAAATATTTATAAAATGGACAAATTCTGTCCATGTGTTTTGTCTGACATTTGAACTCGGTCAGGGCACCAGGCGGACAAGCCTAAACCCAGATCACCACATGAACACCCTGACAATCAAAGACTTGTATGTGCCAGGACTATAAGCCTTGGAATTCTGCATATCCTTGGAGTGATTAAATATGCAGCTTGGGTCCAGAGCAGCGTTTTTCCCAGCAGGAGAATGGATGCCTGTGTTGTAAGTGAAGAGGTGAGCCATATGTTAATGTAGCTATGTACTATGGGTATGCATATAAATGAGTCAGAACACCAATAGTATAGTGGTTACAGCATCCGGCCAATGTGAATGCAGTCCCGGTTCGACTATGACTACAGCACATATAATTTTAAAGTGTAATGAATGCGCCTGTGCTGTAAAGACATTTAAATATGTAAAGGTGAACATGTGTTTCACATATGTCCGTTAACCGGATTACAGATATTTTACTGGTACAGTCACAATTAATAAAGCCCACGTAAGCACAAAGACTTAGTAAACATATGTAACCCACAATAAGGATATGCAAGTGCACCTGCGTGTGTAATCCGCTCACAGCATAGCAAATGAATGCTGTATTCTACACGTTATTTATATATCTATATATGGATATATATATATATATATATATATATATATATATATATATATATATATATATATATATATATATATATATATATATTTGTGTATAGATATATATCCACAGACTTAAACTAAATAAATATATGAAATAAAGAATGTGCAGATATATATATATATATATATATATATATATATATATATATATATATATATATATATATACACACACACACACACACACACACAATACATTAATTGATATATACATAACAAACATATAAACATATGTCCTTGTAGATATAACACATGTACATAAATAGGTTACATCATAGCTATTATGGATAGACATACAGACATGCAAGAAAGGTAAATACACTGCTGCTTTCCAAACCATTGCCCAGAAAGTACCAGTGTGCCAGATCTGCAAGTTCTACTCTTTAAACATGGATATAGGTGTCCTTTGCAGGACCCCAAAAATTGATCCACTACAGGCATCGTCCTGTAATGATTGAAGCAAAGAAAGCCACATCCGCAGCTACAATATAGCTGCACATGCAACAGTAGCTTGTGCAAGGGTAATAACACATGGGTTGACAGAATGTATGACATATGTCCCGATACGCGGAGAGTGGATAGTGCTTAGAAGTGTCTTCATACTTTATTATCGCTCACATTAAATATGTCTTATGACTACTGTGGAGGGGTGTCAGGTATGGGAATCATGGGTATGCAATAATGGGCCTAGGTGCCTAGGTGTTGGTTGGCACAGATTTATTAGGTCCGCCCCATGGGAGTGATTAATATTCCTATGTGGGTATAGCACACGCCTATATCTTCCAAAAATCAAGAACCCATCTACTGAATATTGTGTAAACCATTGGGGGAAGATGTAGGGACTTATATCAATGTCATGTAAGCGATTATCATGGACATACATGCATACGAATGAGATGGTAACCATACCTCTCAACCTTTCAGAATAAGACATCTGGACAAAGGCATATTAAAATAAGTACAAATAGGGACTATGTTAAATATTCCTTTTACAAAGTTAGAACGTTGATAGAATAATGGATAATTCATTAGTATGAATGTTTTGAGGGTTATTAATTATAAAATACTAATGTCTGTCATTATTATCTAACCTCACAGTCCTTAATGACTTGCCACTAATTTACCAGAAAGGCATAATATTATGAAAAAAGGAACAAAATTATAAGTCTAAGTTTGGGACATTTACCCAAAATGTGTACAGTTGAGAGGTATGAAGGTAACCCTGTCCTAAATAAATGTACAAAACTAGTGATATTAGGTGGACAGGTGTGAAGAAAGACGTGATGACAAATGACAAAACATGTATAAGTCAAAAGCATGTACCTCGATAAATGTGAATGAATACTGATGCCCTGTGATAGTCAATATGGAAGGTTAATAGAAACAAAATAAATGTGTCCCTCAGGGTGTTATGCAGTGTCCCTGATACAGTGTTCAGTCTCCCACACTCGCATGTGAGTTCTGCCACTGACAGAAAGCGCAAATACCGGCAAACACATAAGGTAGATGATAGCATAATATGTTTTGATTAGCACCTGTTGGCTTTTGTGAGGAACACAACACTCTGGGCGGGTGTGTCCTGCAAAAGGAATGTAATGGCATCTGGCCTGTGATTTCTTCTTGTGTGTAATGGTGTAATAAAATGATATATATTGTATCAGAAACAGATACATGTTATAGGAAACAATATTATCGACTATACTACTACAAGAAAAATCTGAAGGTATGAGAAGCGCTGAAGTGGTCAGTTTAGTATTGACCGCAGGTATGTGTTGACTTGTCAAATGTCACAGCTGTATATATAGTATCTATAGGGTTGTCACCTTTACAAATGATGAAAGTAGGTGATGCTCTGTAGAAATGTCAGACGTAGCAGGTCAAAATATACCTACAGCCATGCATACTCTACAAATAGACATATTAGCACACAGCAAAGCTTAGGCCAGGATTCATGGAGCCTTGTCCGGCATGTACGAGTAGAGTAAGAGTAGAGCAAGGCAAGATGTCTGCCAAGCTATTTAGCAATATCCTGTAGGGGCGTGTAAGACAGCCCCTAAAACGAACGTTGCACGGACAATGTTAGGATATGCAAATTACCCCATTTGTAGGTGAAAGCTATGCAAATGATGTAAATTTGCGATACATGAAACAGTAAGCTGTCCATGCAAGAGTAGAGTTATGTGCAGAAATGTACCCGGATGTTAACCAAGTTACATTCTGCAAGTAGCTAAACGGAGCAATGTCAGCTGCAAATAAAGGATGAATTTAGTTGAAGAAGCATGCCAATGGCCAAATATAAGGCCAGTGGCATTTTTTCCATTGGAAATTAATAAAACTCTATTTGTCCTCCCCCAATCTCCAGTGTTTAAGCGTAGTGCAGTGGTGCGAAAACGCGCTGCCCTGTCAAAACAAGAAAAATATTTAAAATATGCATACGGATTGTAATTTTAGTTAAAAGTTAGTTCGCCATGCAGGTGAATGGCAAGCTGAAGACAACATGGCTACTGAGTACTGGTTGCTATGAGTGGAAGCACTCTGTCAGAGATGTAACCAAGCATTACTAGGTAATCCGATGCAATTGAGGCTGAGGATAGTGAATCACAATTTGTCATGCCATATGGGCCAAGCCACTACATTGTAAGAGTAGGTTAAGGGGACTATCAGAGTAGAAGATAGGTGACATCATGAGTGTGTATGTATAAAACGCTGTAATCTTATCGGAGCAGTGTGTCACATGTTTGCTGTCAGTTACTCAGCAGTGGAAGAGGTGTGTTATGATTTATGCTAGGTAAAGTCCGGAAACTGACGGTGTACGCCATGGATATCACTGACGTTTCTTGCAAACCTTCTTACAGTGTGTTCGCACCTGTACGCGCCTGTAAGCCCGAGTAAGCATGTGTGCACGCGTGTCAGCCCGTGTGCGTGCGTTGAAGAGCGAGTAAGCTAGTGTAAGAATGTTGAAGCCCGTGTAATGTCATGTAAGCCAGTGTACGCGTTTGTAAGCATGTATAAATCTGTACTACAAACATCACACACGTACTGCACACTCTGAAACACATGCTGCCAATACTACACACGTCAGTCAAATGGCAATTGGATGGATAATAAATCTTCAGAATTAACAGTGCTGTAAACTATACTACATTGATGGTCATAGCTGCAATGCATCATGCCTGCTTACATACACCTAGAAGGATATCACACGTTGTGTTAACATTTTAACATTAATACAGTGCTATAAAGCCACCCTGTGCATCAGCACCATGTTAGTCTGTTCCTGCATCAATGTTACACATTACAGATGGTGGCACAGGTGTCATCATATCCACAGGGTATGGTGTTTCTTTTCCAGAGCCTGTTACTGAGACATCCAATCAACATGTATGTGTGTGTGTGAGGGACAACTGTTTGCATGACCCAATGTTTATGCAATGTGTGTGTGTATGTGTTAACCCTAGCTGTTTGTTTTATGTGTATGTGTCTGCATGTACACAGTTTCAGCATGTGTCAGCCATATACAGGAGGTTGTGGGACAGTCACAGACCGTACCTGCCAGGTTGTACAGATCGTCATTACTGGCCATGGACACCCCTCCATGCATTCAACAATATTCCAGTCCTGCACCTGTCAATGTATACGCATACATTCTTGGGATCTGTATCACAACCTGTGGATAAATGGGAGTCAGTAATGTTAACCTGATTTGCATAGTATTGTCAGTTAATACATAGTTATATGTGCCATACTCACCCTCCAAAGTAATAACCACTGCTGACTGTTGCTGAGATGTGCACATGACCATTTAAAGGTGCTGTACTATCATTGTTTTCAATGTCCCTTGTAATACCCAGCAACAAAATAACTGGTCACTACACAACTATAACCCAGGATCACTACAGCACACAGTATGTGCACTATCACAGAGCTATAGCAGATTTATATACATCAAAGGTGATCACGCACAGATAACGCAGCACATTCAATAGTGCTAATATCCACATACATATCTATATCTATCTACATTACATATGTACACCCACACACACACACACTTGGCAGGGTTGGGATCAGAACCCAGACCTAACTACCTTATTACACTACAGCATTACGCATTTACAGAATGTGCTACTGTGATTACCAGATCACAGCACTCACACAGGCATACATCTAGTTTGCTGGCATCAGCATCAAAGGCAAAGACACCGTACAGATTCTATGGAGAGTGAATAGTATAAAAGCAATGTACTGCTGTCATGCAGCAGGAAACTCACACACACACATGGCAGGATTGTGATTAGAACACAGACCTAACTACCTTATCACACTACAGCATTACGCATTTACAGAATGCACTACAGAGATTATTGAACACAGTGCTCCCAGAGGCATACTTCTAGGTGGGTGACATCATTCGCAAAGGCAAAGACGCTGATAGGGGATGTATGTGGTGTGAGGCATCTAAAAGCATTACCGTGTCCCCAGGCAGCTGGAAACACACACACACAGAGGCACACACTTGGCAGGGCTGGGAGTTGAACATACACCTAGCTACCTTATCACTCTACAGCAATACGCATTTACAGAATGCGCTACCAAGATTACTCAGCACAGCACTCCCAGAGGCATACTTCTAGGTGGGTGACATTATCCGCAAAGGCAAAGATGCCGATAGGCAATGTATGTGGTGTGAGGCATCTAAAAGCAGGACTGTGTCCCATGGCAGCTGGAAACACACACACACACAGGCACGGCTGGGAGTCAAACATACACCTACCTATCTTACCACACTACAGTGATACGCATTTACAGTGCACGCTGCCGAGATTACTGAACACAGCACTCCCAGAGGCATACTTCTAGGTGGGTGACATCATCCACAAAGGCAAAGACGCCACTAGGGAATGTATGTGGTGTGAGGCGTCTAAAAGCATCACTGTGTCCCCCAGCAGCTGGAAACACACACACACTTGGCAGGGCTGGGAGTTGAACATACACGTAATTAACTTACCACACTACAGCAATACGCATCTACAGAATGCACTACTGAGATTACTGAGCACAGCACTCTGAGAGGCATACTTCTAGGTGGGTGACATCATCAGCAAAGACAAAGACACTGATAGGGAATGTGTGTGGTGTGAGGCATCTAAAAGCATTACTGTGTCCTTAGGCAGCTGGAAACACTCACACAGAAACACACTTGGCAGGGCTGGGAGTCGAACATACACCTAACGACCTTCCCACACTACAACAATATGGATTTACAGAACGCGCTACCAAGATTACTGAGCACAGCACTCCCAGAGGCATACTTCTAGGTGGATGACATCATCCGCAAAGGCAAAGACGCCAATAGGGAATGTATGTGGTGTGAGGCTTCTAAAAGCATTACTGTATCCCCAGGAAGCTGAAAACACACACACCGACAGAAGCACACATTTGGCAGGGCTGGGAGTCGAACATACACCTAACTACCTTATCACACTACAGCATTATGCATTTACAGTACGCACTACCAAGATTACTGAGCACAGCACTCCCAGAGGCATACTTCTAGGTGGGTGACATCATCCGCAAAGGCAAAGACGCTGATAGGGAATGTATGTGGTGTGAGGCATCTAAAAGCATTATTGTGTCCCCCGGCAGCTGGAAACACACACTTGGCAGGGCTGGGAGTTGAACATACACCTAACTACCTTATCACTCTACAGCAATACGCATTTACAGAATGCACTACCAAGATTACTCAGCACAGCACTCCCAGAGGAATACTTCTAGGTGGGTGACATCATCCGCAAAGGCAAAGATGCCGCTAGGGAATGTATGTGGTGTGAGGTGTCTAAAAGCATTACTGTGTCCTCCAGCATCTGGAAACACACACACACACACTTGGCGGGGCTGGGAGTTGAACATACACCTAATTAACTTACCACACTACAGCAATACGCATCTATAGCATGCACTACTGAGATTACTGAACACAGCACTCCCAGACGCATACTTCTAGGTGGGTGACATCATCCGCAAAGGCAAAGACGCCGATAGGGAATGTATGTGGTGTGAGGCATCTAAAAGCATTACTGTGTCCCTAGGCAGCTGGAAACACTCACACAGAAACGCACTTGGCAGGGCTGGGAGTTGAACATACACCTAACTACCTTCCCACACAACAGCAATACGGATTTACAGAACACGCTACCGAGATTACTGAGCACAGCAGTCCCAGAGACATACTTCTAGGTGGATGACATCATCCGCAAAGGCAAAGACACCGATAGGGTATGTATGTGGTGTGAGGCTTCTAAAAGCATTACTGTGTCCCCAGGAAGCTGAAAATACACACACTGACAGAAGCACACATTTGGCAGGGCTTGGAGTTGAACATACACCTAACTACCTTATCACACTACAGCATTATGCATTTACAGTACGCGCTACCAAGATTACTGAGCACAACACTCCCAGAGGCATACTTCTAGGTGGGTGACATCATCCGCAAAGGCAAAGATGCCGATAGGGAATGTATGCGGTGTGAGGTGTCTAAAAGCATTATTGTGTCCCCCGGCAGCTGGAAACACACACTTGGCAGGGCTGGAAGTCGAACATGCACCTAACTACCTTATCACACTATAGCATTATGCATTTACAGAATGCGCTACTGAGATTACTGAACACAATACTCCCAGAGGCATACTTCTAGGTAGGTGACATCATCCGCAATGGCAAAGACGCCGATAGGGAATGTATGTGGTGTGAGGCATCTAAAAGCATTACTGTGTCCCCAGGCAGCTGGAAACACACACACAAAGAGGCACACACTTGGCAGGGCTGGGAGTCAAACATAGACCTACCTACCTTATCACACTATAGAATTATGTATTTACAGAATGTGCTACCGAGATTACCGAACACAGCACTCCCAGAGGCATACTTCTAGGTGGATGACACCATCCGCAAAGGCAAGGATTCCGATAGGGAATGTATAGTGAGTGAGCAGTCTGAAAGCATATTACTGTCCCAAGGTAGACGTAGACAAACACACGGCAGTGGTGTGATCGGGGCAACTAAATATCTACGGAGCATGACAACAACACTACATAGATACGGGATGCACCACAGACAGTAAACCCTGCAAGACAGTCAACCAGTGTGTTCAATGTAGGCATCCATCGTGACATTGAAAATGGACATCTGTTGCCTGGATGTCCACCATCACTATACAGGATGTCAATGGCCATGCCAATACACAGAGGCACATCACTGACACAAGATGTCACTGGCCATGCCCACACAGTTAGTATCACTCTCCGTTTGGAATGTACTGTGTGTCCATCTACACAATGGCGTACTCTGCATGCTCACACACTTAGCAGTTGCAAAGGGCCGTCTTGCATGCACACAGATTCTAAACATGTAAGGGCGCAGTTTGAAATGTCCTGTGTGTCCAACTACACAATGTCGTACTGGGCATGCTCACACACTTAGTAGTTGTAAAGGTCCGTCTTGCATGCACACGGATTCTAAACACGTAAGGGCGCAGTTTGGAATGTACTGTGTGTCCAACTACACAACGGCATACTGGGCATGCTCACACACTTAGCAGTTGCAAAGGGCCATCTTGCATGCACACGGATACTAAACACGGAAGGGCACAGTATGGTATTACTGTCCCCACGTACATGAAGGCCACTCACATGTATTGACCAGTACACACTCAGGAGCCATCATAGATGTCTGAGGTGCAGATCACAGAGGTACACACCGCAGTCTACAATGTAGCCCTCAGACATCACCATGTCGTTGGACCAGCAATACACAGCCATACATCAACACAGCACCATGTGACTCATGACCAGTGGACTGTGCATAGGTGTATAGCAACTGTGCAGACTACTCATGCACCAACAGGGTTCCATCATGTGTTATGCATTTCAATGATACCACTGTACATAACCAGGTCAGCTCTACACATATCAGGGGCCCTGGGTCTTACACAGCTGTGACAGATGAATGTTGCTGTACACCAATGAACACACATGTTTGGATATGTCATACATGTAATTGCAGTGGATATGTGCATGGACCACACACACAACACATATGTACATAGCATAGCTTTTGCTGTCCTCCGTGCAGACAAGTGGCTACAGCAATCATAGGCATGCAAATGGAATGTGGGTCCATGGCTGTTGAATGCTAACAGTACATGAGGTAGCAATGTTGACCGAGGACACATTCCCTCTTTACTTGTTACTCATGACACCCATCATATCATACAACAGTCCATGTGTTATGTATGTCAACACACATGTCCACCAATTGCAATGCATACAAACATGGCTACATGACAGGCATATAGGACCAACACACATGTACAAACTGTAGTGCGCATGCAGCTACCATGCATGTGCAGTAGCTGATGTACGTAACTCATCTGTGCCTAACTACAACATGCAGTTGCAATGCAGCCCCATCACTAACACCTGTATATGGTGACATAATGACAGTATGGTAGGATGTACATCAGGTATGGATGGATGTGTGTACATAAAGTGGTGATCCACCTGTGTAGATGGATGTTCGCCGGGGATGGCTCACAAGTGTGTCACATGCCATCCTACCATTACATGTGCAAACAGTATGCTATGTTACTGTTACTTGATGATGAAGACATAAAACCTACACAGTGGTCGGGTGTTACCGACTGTACGTCACTTGACACCTGTAACACTTACATCCTCCCATGTGCATATAGCAGCACAATTGACAGACATAGCACTGGTACACATAATGCGGCCAATACTGCTGCATGTCTGTCAGACATATCATCATATAGCAGGTGTATCATTCACAGTACTGCCATGTGTATTTGCATGTGTGACCATATATGCCACATATGGTGGGGAATACATCCCAATTGTTACACACCCCTGTGCACTGTTGTAGACATCTGTACATACTGCAGTGTGGAATGCATGACATAGGCAGGTGTGGTGTGTGTATCACGCACATCAGCTATCCATGTGTATATGACATCTGTGGTCTCCACAGTGTGTGTGTGCGTGTGTGTGTGTGTGTGTGTGTGTGTGTGTGTGTGTGTGTGTGTGTGTGTGTGTGTGTGTGTGGATGTGTGGATGTATGTATGTATGGCTGTCTGGTGCATGGAGTGAGGGTGTATGCTACCATACAGAACACACAGGATCCCTAACCCCTCATGGCGATGCAGTCTACTACCCTGTTGATGCCATCGGTCTCAGCTGTACTGGCTACCTGTACATGTCCTTTCTCTGTGACACGTCGTGTGGGTGCACAGTACTGTGAGGGTGATGACCACATAGGCAAGTGTCCTCACCTCAACACTATGGGGTGTGTGTTATAGTGTTGTTGACCCCGTGAGAGTGGGCATGTTCCTGTAATGTGAGAGGGTATTACTGCTACACAGTGAGGCCTCATGCTATCAAGTGGCCTCTAATGTTATCATTGGCCAGACCACTGTGTACAACTCCTGCACCATGTCAACATACCTGTGATGTCACCTGGAATGGATGTCACATCTCTAGCCACTGTAGCCAATTAAACTGCAAACATGCTGCTGGATCAGTATATGTGTGGACATCTGTGGTATGTTACACTTTACAGCAGTCCGGCTGAGGCTACGTATAGCATGCTGATATTGCCATACATGCCTGTGAGTACTCCACAGTTACACATGGGAGACTGCAAACACTGCTACCTGTAGGCACATGCAAGTAGACCATAAGGATGGAACCAGGGCATCATTACCAACATGCTGTTACTGTTGTTACTGAGACACATACTGTGAACATATAACAATGCATGCTACACCTGTACTACATGGTATGCCTTGTGCATGTCAACAGTACACAACTAATGTAATATACATGTCTCTCACTATTCTTACACAACTAATGTAATATACACTTCTCACTATTCTGTTCACCCTGTGCATCAGACCATTTGAGCATGTCCCTGCACCAATAGTGTGGATGACAGGGATGCGGCACAGGCTTCATCATATGTACAGGGTGATAATGTTTGCCAGGGGCATAGGCTGCAACAATGGGTGACATCATGTTTGTGGGTAAGGGCCGGTGATATGATTGGACATGTTTGTTCAGTATGCATGTGGGTGTTGTGGTGCCCTACAGATGTGTTTGCTGTGTGCGTTTATATGTGCACACAGTTCTGCCTTTTGTGAGGCCTACACAGGGGTATTATTGACAGCTCCAGGTTGCACAGACCAGGTTGTACAGCTCACTGTGTCCAGCCACGTGACCTGTGCCTGCCAGGGGTTGCACGGGCACTACCAGGCAAAGGTACAGATTGGCTACTGTCCGTCGACACATGTCCACTGGGACCATGTCCCCACTGGGAACATCCAGGGCCATGTCCACATGGCCTGCTGTGTCCTGGTGTGGACAGCGCAGCACCAGCTGCACTGCTACTGCTACCAGCACTATGGGAGCGGGCATGTGAGGTGGCACGCTCATGTTGACCTGCACTAGGTAGTGTAGCTTGCCTACATCCATGTGGCCTATGCCTCACTCCTACCAGATGTTCCAGCACAGACAGCTCACGCTCTCGGATTGCCATGCCATGGTCAAGGATTCCAACCATGTCACCCAATCACCTGTCCAGAACATCAGCAATCTGCTGTTGAGCATTTGTCAATGCCTGGACGTTGTCATTTAAGGTACAGATAGCAGCCCTCTGCAGCCTCTGCCCTTCTCTGTTCTGCCATTCAGCACGTGCCTGTACTGCCATTACAGTCTGGAACATGCATGTGGTGATACCAGCTGCTGCGCTCTGTCCTGCAGGTGCATGTCTGCCAGAGGTCCTCCTACAAGCAGCACCGGCCACATGCCTATGTGGCACATCTGCAGACATTACAGTGACACCATGGTGTGGAGACACACTTTCTGTAGCCACCACATGTTCCTGTAACAGACGCTGACTGTCCTTCCTCTATGGCCACTGGTGATGCGGTATGTGTTGGCAGCAGAACTCTGTGCGGGGAAGAGGGGGACATAGCTGGGATGACAACCATTGGCACAGATTCAGCCTCTGACAACTGTGCCTGTACCTCATGCATATGTTCATCACTGCTAGTATCTGTGGGGACACTAACATCAGATGGACCGCAGGAGGGTAACGCACCTACATCACCTGTGAATGCAAAGAAAGACTCTAAATCACAATACACACACACAGACACACACACACAGACACACACACACACACACACACACATCCACACACACACACACACACACACACACACACACACACACACACACACACACACACACACACAGACACACACACACAGACACACACCATGCATGTGATTTGACAGACGGCATGCAGCATGCCTGTGATACAGCAGATGGCATGCAGCTCAGACATTAATAGTGTTAGTAAGCATACCCCCTGGGGTGCACACTACAGCAAGCAGGTGTCATATCAGTAGCCATGCAGTTCACACAATCATGGTATTATGCACGCATCCCGGTGATACATCATGTGGACCAGAACAGGATAACAGTACACATGGCTGACGTGACCTTGACATGTAATCTGCTGACATGTGCATTAACATGCATACATGTCTGACACAATGGTGTCCTGACACATGTACAGTATCATAATGGGCATCACATTGCGGTGTTGTCTGCATGCCCTACAGATAGAATGCATGTTTAGCAAATGTGCATGTGCATGGAAGGGTAGTGTGAACCGCATACATTGCTCTACAGTGTGAAGTACAGACACTGTGCCATTGCATGGCATCATGAGGTGTCTATATTGCTATATCATGCATAATGTGTGCACACTGCATAGCCATAACTGCATGCATACCCATGACATAACTGTGGATTGTGACACATGATGCTGAGGTGTATACACACCAAACCATGCTGTGTCATGTGACAGGTCACTGGAGGACCTACAGATGACACCCCTGCACAACAACTACAGAGTCTTAGCTGCCTGGCAACCATGTCCACACATAGCGGACTTGTCAATTCACCATGTCTCACATGACATTGATGTACCACACACACACACACACGAGGTGCACAGCTAACGGTGATGTCCTACAGTAGCAAGGGAAATGTACTGTATCTGTGGCCTGAAGTGGTGTCAATGTCTGTGGAAGCTGTAGAGGTGACTACTGTCATGCTATGACACAGGGGTGATGTTCAACACATCTTATATGGTAGACATCAGTGACACTTCCACTAGCTGTGCACAGACTTTTAGGATGTCCAGTGTACTGCATCAACTGCATAATCAGTCAACTAAGGCTATAATTGGACCATGTGTGGACAATGTGAAACAGGGTGTATACACCACATCTACTGTGTGGCTATGTATCTCTGGCCATCCCCCATGGCCATGTGTGCACATGTGTTGGACAAATGTGTGTGATGGCTGTCTATCACACATGTCTGTGTTGTCCCATATGACATACACCCATAGATGTCAGATATGTCACCATCCACAGGGCTATGCAGACAACAGGTTGTATGTGTAGTATGTGGGGTATGGGTTATGGGATAGTGTGACATTATTGCAGCTAATACACTACATGTCTGGGACATGTCAGATGGCACATCACAATGTGTGCACCCATTGCAGGGGCATATAACACAATGGTGACTCCTGTGGGCTGCCCATATCACAGCTCACTGTGTGGTACTGTTTGCATACCACACATGTTGTTCCAATGTATAGTACATAAGCCTCCATTGTAGAACATCTCCACCATTGTATGCACAGCTGACCACACATGTAGCAATGACAAATACTGTGGTTTCATGTTGGTGTATCATTTCATTTGTATATATTGCACATGGGTGGCCTGTGTGAATGATGGGTGATGCAACCTGTATATCATGAATGGAATGAACATCAAGTGTACAAGTGTTAACTGGCCACATGGTGAATAGATCTATGCTTTAACATGCCTGATACTGATGACAGTCTCACCTGCAATGGACTCATGTCTGTGCGGCACGCCAGAGGTACCTGCATAGGGGTGACACAGCAGTATGAACATTATCCATGACTGTATGGCAGCCACAGGGTGCACTGTGTATGTTAACACATTTGTCTGTACAATAGCATATAGTATGCATGCATACACAGGGTAGCATACTGTAGTATGCAGCATATGTGTCCACATACCATGCATGTGTTGTTACATTACATAATGTACAGTGACACATGCAGGTAAATAGGATATAGTAGCCATATGTGCAGTACTGACTTACCAGGAAACTCCAGGCTCATTGGTTGGGAGACACCCAACTCCACAATGGCAGCTAGTGTTTGTGGATGCTGTTCTGAGGGTGTCCCCAGACTGGCCAGTAGCTCCTCAGTGTGTGTGAGTGGGGGCTGGGTTGGTGGCCCATCAGCTGTTCTACCTTGTTCCCTGGCAATTGCAGTGGCACGCTGTTTTGCATGTTGTATCAAGTCCGTGCAGTGTCTGCGCACCTGCTGGTAGGTGCAGTTATGGCCACCCACATCGTTCACCCTCCTGCGAAGATCCTGCCACAGGTCATCCCGCTGCTGGGCATGTTGTGGCATATGGCTGAACAACACCTCATAATTCTCATGGAGGTACAAGATGATGACAGCATCCTCATGGCGGCTGTACGCTGGAAAGCGTGTATGAGGCATTATCTGTAAGACATAATGATGGTGACAGATCACAGTTTCAGAGATGTACAGAGATACTGCTGCACATACATTTCTATGACATCTAGTACATCTGCACAGTTATCTTTGCAAATCATCATGACACTGACACGACTGACATGTTTGTGTCACACACATGTAACACCCGTTATGCATTGGATATCATCACCATATATGTGTGTCACCTCATTACAGTGTTCATACTCCATGTGAATGCTGTCTTGATGTGGGCATGTCTGTTTGCTTGCACTGGTGTTCTTACCTATCTGCACATGCCTGGATGTGTCCACGGTAATGCTGTTGACATTGATGCTGTGTACATGTCACATATCAACACAGACACAGCCTTAATGGACTTGAGCAGTGACAATGCACACATACGCATGGAAACCTGTACATGCATGTGTTTTGTCATATACATCTACACAGGACTGTACAGCTGTTCAACATCCTGCCACGGATCGCCTGTGTTGCACCTGTGATAGACATGGGACAATGCCTAGTCGGACATCATTCGCAGGGATGGTTATCAACTATAGCATGTACGGGCAAGATTTCCTAGCTGTATCTGACAGCTAAGATGCCACCGTGAGGTACATCAGTGCCACATTACTGATCCAGACAGGTGATACTACATCTACCATGCGGCCATCACGCCATGTATGACAGGGATGACATGTGCAGCTTTGATGGACAAGGTTGCATGGTATAGTGGGAGTATGTCACATGTATGGCACAGGGATCTGTCCAGCATGTGGCGATCCTAGTATTAGGACGGTGGCTGTCCATGACGTATGTCTTTCAGATCAGGATATGGACATGTAGCATGTCCAACATCATAGTGTAGCAAATGTCTTTATGCAAGGTAGACAGCATGCTGCATAGTGGAGATGAGGATTGTGAAGGCTGGTATCGCCCATCCACGCATGGCCATTACCCCTTAAAGGTGATATGTGATCCAATATTGGTCACCCAAGTGCTGTGTATGCCTGTCCAATGATCTCCGTACTCATGGATGGCACCCTGTCATGACATAGGGTACCTCGTATGACTACCTAAGGGGCCTGGAGACGTCACCAAGTCAGGGAGGTGTATGCACAGCAACATCCCTTACACAGTGTCCATAATGTTGACCACAGCCTAGGTGGTAGTTACTGGGTACAGGGATGTTCACCTAGTGGTGGCAATGCTGATATCATCCATTAGAATATGCACATATGTCACACACCTCACTCACACAGCCCATTCTGTATGTTGTTCACAACACTGAGACAGCTATTGCTCATAGGTCATGGCCATTCACATCCTTACATACACAGATGCCTGACATTTGTCTGTGTGGTATGGGCTACAATGAGGGTGGAGTACAACACATTAACCCTGTTTTACTGTAGCTGGCACTGGTGTGATATGCACATGTCACTCTGGCACCTTTTGTAGTTGTGAGATTGTCAACAGGCCACTGGTAGAACACTCCTTTGATATACAAAGGTATTTGTAATCAAAAATCCGTACTGTCTTGTACATCTGTACTGCTAACATCTACATTGATAATGGTTCATGGACATGCAGACCATACTCATCAGGGTTATAGTGCGGTGCCACCAATTCTGACTGTTGTCACCACTTGTGGGTTGATATTATCCAACACCCTATCCGTATTGTATGTTCATGCTCAGCACTTGTTCAGAACTTGTGAGCATGTCATGAGCTATTGATTAATATAGCACCCATTCCACAACATTTCTCACAGGTACACTGTCTGTCCTCACATTTCAAGCTTGCTTACAGTACAACAACTGTTGTACACACGTAACTCACATATCCCGTGAGACATGGTTGTATATACAGGCATGTCCAACTGTCATGTGCCAGTGCTATTGCCTGTCTATATGATGGATATGTCGTACATGTGGCAACAGAGCAATTGTCTCATGTACACAGTCAATGCTCACATCCCAACATACGACACTACAGCCTGTGGGGGATGCACATATGCAGCCCTGCTCGGGGTAATGCTGTCACCAACCCTGACTGCACCTGACAGTCATGTGGGGATGTGTAACATTCGCAACACACCCCACTCATCACATAGTCTCACATGATCTCCACCACAGGCCACACATACGAGGACAAATTGTGCAGTACCTCTCCATACTCTGTGTAGGCACCAAAGGCAGCCCCCATCACCAAACACAACAACACCAACTTATAGCCCACAGACTCATGTGTGCCCATCACATACAGCCAATAGGGTGTTATAACATACACAACACACCAGTCATAGGTGACTCTGTAGGCGGTCACACTGCTGTTCCACTCAGCAGGCTACACAAGGCGATAGTCACTTACATCTTGCTGCCGGGTAACTGATTCTGCAACATTACTTATGCACCCATGCCACACCTGACCCGGTATGATGTGACTGTCATTCTCCATGTTAGTGTGACTGCCCTGAGATGCAACTTCACAGACTATGTGTGCAGGGACATGCAATAGCTCACCAGTCTTGTAGCCCTGAAGGTGTGGGCCAGGCCCTGGGGAGCATTATGCATTCATCCGGACCTGATACCACTGTACAATGACTGACTGTGTCACATCAACAGTTGCCTATGCTTCTGCTGTCATTCCACAGGCATCTGGTATCTGTCCACTTTGACTGACCTGGTCAAAAAACACAACGCTTTGGCACAGATTACCTGCACCTGTCAGCCCTGGGAGTACAGATCACATGTAAGGCTCTTGCTGCTTCTATACTGCCTTTCTTGCACAGTTTCCAATAACAGTCACCACCAAAACGGGAACTGGCAAGCAAAACATGGGGTCATGTGACGCAATGCTTGACATCTTCCTCTGTGACGCATGCAGGCAAGGCACACCTTATAATGCACCACTTCAATATCTCTGCAGTGAGTGGGACCTACCTTTAGGCTTTGCAGAGCACACCTGCAATGATAGGTTATAGACAGACCATACCTTTCAGGCATGTACCTGGACCGGCACACCCATGGTGGAGGTGTTCCCATATTCCACTATGTTGTACACACATCCTGGTTAGTTACTTAGCTCAATGCAGCAGAGGTGCTCCACATGCAACTAACTGTGTCCAGAACCGCTATACACATTGTAACAAGCTACAGATTCAACAACATACCCCACAGTTACCAGGCCTCATTTGTTGGTGTACTGAAGAGTAGGGCTCAGACAGCTACTACTGATGTGAGACTGACACTACCCCACACTTAACTGGGATAGCCACTCATGTACTGACACATTAGGCCAACGCTGTCCGTGAGTCATAACCTCCACTCTGCTGGATCAACCCAAACACACCACCTCCAAGACCAACATTACCCTTGACACGAACACTGCCATCATGTGACTGGTGTTCCACACCTGGGGTTATCCCCTCATTGGTGGATTCCAAACATATGCTAATCACCCTTGTTAGCCACATCCCGGCACCACACCCTTCACGGCATACACAGTACATGAGTACTACAACACCTACTACAGACGTCTTATGACAGCGGTAGTTAACATCATGACACCCGTGCAGATGGACAATGCACATACAAACACTAAAACATACCCCAGTGCACTTCATTAGCATGTACACGACTGCATGGATCATGCTATTCCACACAGAGCCATGATGGTATCCACCAGATAACAGACGCCACTCTGGGGGTCAAGTTCCATAGACATAATTTACAAAAACAGGTGGGGTCTGTTGCACAGTGGTGTACAATCCCATGGGTGGGGTAGCTCACTGGTCAGCCTCGGAAGGGCCATGGGATCCCTCATCACATACTCCAAAACTAGCTATGTAAACATTACTGCGACACATTCTGGGGTGTACCACAAGGCATCATGGTGGTATGACAGTAGCCAATGGCAATACCCACATCTGCTCTCACATACAACAGTCACTCAGGAACATTACAGAACCAGGTGATGTTGGCAACATGCTGGTGGATGGATTCAGTGCTAACATTACACCCTCTCACTCACTACAAGGCCACAATCCATGCAGGAACATTGCGGTGTCCCTGCAGTCACACCTATACAGTACTAACCTGCACTCTATATGTCCTGGGACACTGGCCCCATGTCACCTTCCAAAATCCCAGGCTGTGATGTCCACAAGCCTCTGAATGACATGTTTCTCCACTAGGCCACCATATTCAGTAATAGCCTTGTATCAGATATTGTGGCCCTTGAATGGCACACAGCAACAGTTATCACACTCCACACATGTGGCACCACAATGCACGAGTGGGACTATTGTCCTACACACCTGACTGGACTGTTCTGCATGGCTATGGGGCACATCATCATGGACATCATTCACAGAGACATTGTTGGGCCCTGGTCCTTTGATACCACCCGGGTTGGACTTGTTAGGGCCAGAGCATGGCTCCTACACCTGGTGGACTCCTTTCATATAGTTGCCAGGGTAGTTGATGATGGTACGGGGGTCCACACAGCCTACATTGTCCTCTCATTGCCTTTCAGCACCGTTCTCCATTCTGGTATTGACAACATACACATCCACCTGCACATCGTACCCTATGTCTCAGGATGTTATGCAATGTGGCTTATGGACAGGACACACACAATGAGGGTAGCATACCATAGTACCTACTGAATTTCAGTTACACTTAGCATACCACAGTCCTCAGTCATATGGCCCCTCATGTTCGGTATATGCTTCCCTGAGGTACAGGCTAGCACAAAGGGACTTTCCCTGCCTAGCTTTACAAACCACTGCATACAAAGCACCATGATTGATCCACCAGCTGATACTGACTCCATCCATATGGGTGTCCCTGTGACGGATACCTGATATGAATATCATGGCCTCAAGCTGCATGACACAAGGTGCATGAGCATCACCTTTGCATTACACCATTCACCCACTGACTATCACATAGTACGTGTTCGTAGTAAACACGTATGTCGCACCCACTCCTCTGATTACCATATTGCCACTGTGGCATGGATATCCTTCTACGTGGCCACACTTATCTGTACTGGGTGTGTAGCTGGTACATACGCACCCATTGTACCTCTGAACTCCAGACTTCTACACACATTCAAGGGTACAACACCCCATTTAGGGTGTACTTACACAACAGCTACAGCTTTACATACCACAACACTAACATGCCATGACGTATATTGAGCTCCGACAGTTAAAGTATGCAGCTGAAATATGGACACCACGTCTGTACACATTTGCATACTACATACTCAGGGGTGACCTCTGCTGAACAGACAGGGCCCATGTCCACAACAATATTAATGGATATACTCCACATACGCGACATAAGCAAAAGCCACTGTGAGCAACATGCTCATGGATATGTGCACACACGCAATGATGAGTGGGATGTGCTTGAGGGTTACATTCCCAAACCGTAGACTCACCATGCTTTGGAACATGATTCCTATGTACATCACGCAGGGACACTCAGTAGCACTGTTCATGTGATACCTCACTTGGTGGATGGGAGACACGTACGCCAGGGATCACTGCAGTGGCTGTACTGTGCAGAGGTGCAGGTAACACATGGCTCTGCTGTTCACAGGACACTACCCTATAGAGGTGCCACTGGTGTGAACACTGTAGTTGTGCTTACACATAGACTTGCCAGACTGCATAGTACCCCACTATGAACCTGTGAAGCTATTACATGTCCTTTGTGCATGGTTACTTGGTAGCCCTTACATTTAGATCAGCTATCATGCTATTACAATGTCCCGTGACTACAAGCCATATGTATCCTATTATTGTACATGCCAATAGACGATACCTTTGGTATGCATGATATGCCTGTTATGCTGTGTAGCATATCTGACATATCTACCTACAATACTATACATTACACATATTTTACATAGTATCCCATAATGCAAAGCATACTTGCACAGCGGGACCACCTTAGACATGTCATTGCCGTTATATGCCCATACACATGCCTACTGTGACAGTATATCAACATATACTATCCCCTGCTATAGCACGTACTTGTTGGACATACCCTACCACTGATGGTGGGTGGTATGGAATTGTTCTGTTTAAAGCCCTCATGTGGCATCCCTTATGGTGTCTGTGATGTTTACCTTGTGGCCCACTGCTGGACGCACAATTTTTACAAGCGTTAGTATGCTCAGCAAGACATCACTACATAAATACCTTTTCCCACTTTATGCATTGCGGACACTTTTAATTAATGCAAACCAGGCTATACATACACTAACATAATTAATACAAAACATGCTATACATACACTTACATCGAGTGTTCTACATACCTTGCTATCGTTCCGGACTTTCATCTCTCTTACACTGTTTAAACAGTTATATGGTATGAGCATATGGTTTGAATGTCTGGCAAGTCATCCTTATATACGTTGATACCTGTAACATGTGGTTTCCTGCCACCAATTGGTGTTCCTGAGTGACTAATTACTTGCACATCAGCTGTGCAGCTACTCCATTCACCAATTACGTGGCAACAGTGGGGTATAATTGAATTCTTCACTTGGGCATTGCCCATTTGACCTACCTTCGAGGAGACGGCCTGTATTGTGTTTTGTGTGTAATTGCAACTGCTATGTGTAGAGACAAGTATAGTTTGGATTCATGTACCCGTGGATTGCGTGTGACGGCTAGAGTATGTGGTTCAACATGTGGGTGTACCTGTCATCCCAACCGTCTGATAACGGACTTTTGCAAACAAAACCTGTAACATCACCATTTGTTCCATTATACAACGGCTACAACTTTGCATGGCACCTTTAATTGTGTCTCTCACAAGGTATGTTAATGGTTCTGCAGATGTAATTGACTGACTGGATGTTTGTGCTGTAATTACAGTCTGTATTGCTATAGTTTCTAGTGTGGGGGATGTCGGTGGCTGTACGTAGCATATACAGGTTTGTGGGGCTTGCATTTCTACATATTCCATATATATGTGTGTGGGCTCCTTCCCTAATTAAAGAGCTATCAGTTAGTAGACTTACGTTACGGGATTTTACATTGGGCCATTGTTAATTGGTTTCTATATAGTATGCAGGTGAGGTTGATAATTCCATACCTCCGGAATTGCAGTGATATGTAAAGGGATATTTCTAAATGACAGCTATCCCGTGTATTTTTGTCCCAGATATTTGCAGTCATTGCAGTTGTGTTGGTGACAGAACCTCTTTGCCATGGGTTGCCACCTTTTCATATGGCCATTGTTGGACACATGCGGGACACACAGCAGTGTTTATAGACTGACACATAGCCATGGTCAGTACACAGGATAGCACATACTTTTATCCTCAATACATACCTATTGTTGTGGGACTTTGGCTACTTATCATATTGCATGTAACATTTGCGTTTCTTACATACAGGCATAACTATTTCATGCAACCATTACATAATATATGGGACATAATAATGTCCTACAATCTTGGACAGTTGCCCTTTGTAATGTTTTATGTCAGGACAATCATGCCCAGGGAGGGGCTGTCCCTCCTAATGTGGGACAGGTGGTAACCGTATGCCTACAGCTAGCTATACCCACACCTACCGTAATGATCTACCTCCGAGTTGGCACTAACAGACGCACGATGTGGACTCACACACACACACACACACACACACACACACACACACACACACACACACACACACACACACACACACACACACATTTCAGTCACATGGAAATGCACACGGCACCCTCAACACACACATACACAGACTACGGCACTCACAAACACAGTTGAACACAGTACCTACGTGGACCGCAACACCAGAAGCGGTAACTAAATGTCCCTTCATATCGTCATACAATTACTCGCAGTTCTACTGTTCCGATACTGTGTTCTTTCGGTCTTTCAGCCTCGTGGTTATGCGTGTCGGTATGTGACACATTCCATAGTTGGCAGTATCCTATTTATTTGTACCTCCAAGGTGTTATGAATGTCGTTGACCTATTTATACATTACAGAACAAAAGCGTTGCGAGGAAAAAACTGCTCAAAATGTAACAATACTGTGCTATCTTCTCTCCCAACAGATGAGGAAACACAGTATTAGACGACCACTAGAACGTTTATTGAAAATAATAGTACATATGACTGCTTGATACAAAGTTACCATATGAGTTAAGCGCTTTCACCTATAAGTCATAGGCTTCTTCAGAACTCATTCAGTTAGTTAATACGCCATTTTAAATAAACTTTTGGCTTAATCTGGTCTGACAGAACTTGTGTTTAAAGTGCCACTGTGCATGTTAATTCATATGATTTAAAAATTTTATGCCAACCTTGTCATGTTGTACTGGGAGGAAGAAATACTATTCAAGAGTGAACATGTTTCACATATCTCCAATTACACCAGATTTTTGGACGATATTTATATCCTATGGAAAGGGAATATGGAAGAATTAAGCAGTTTCATGTTTTTTATCAACAATAGTAGTGATTTTTTGAAATTTACTTACGAAATCAGTAAGGAAGGTTTACCTTATCTTGATACTATTGTTTCGAATGATGAAAAAGGTTTTAAATCCAACATTTATAGAAAGAACACTTTCTCTAATGATTATTTACAATACGACAGTAATCACCCTAGAAAGATGTTGCGCAATATATTCAAGGGGCAACTCATTAGAGCGGCCAGAATGACATCCAGATATGAAGACATGATTTTAGAGGTTGAACATATAACTAAAATGTTTATAGAGAGGAAATATAACAAAACAATGTTACAAGACGTTCAACAGTATGTGACATCTCAGAGGGAAACTAAATATTATCCGATTTTAGGAGTCAGTCTTCCGATAGAAAATGAGACAGTATCAAATCCCACAAGCAAATACAAAATGGCTTGTATTTTGCCCTACACACCATTCGTTAACATTGTGAAGGAAATTTTGTTTAAACATTGGGGAATTTTTTTAGTAAATCCTGAGTTATCACGTATATTAGGAGAGAAACCACTTATAGTTTATAAAATGTCACACAATTTGAAAAGAATTCTAGAAACTGGGAATACAACTAATTCCAGGGGTGGAGGAAGTGGAATATTCACATCTACCAAAAAATGTGGCAATTGCAATCAATGTAGATTTATTATGTGTCAAACAGAAATAGTTTTAGGCAACAGTAATAAGACAGCAATCAGATTTGTGAAGGGGAATTGTAACACAATGAATGTGGTTTATATTGCTAAATGTGATGTGTGTCCTGCCTACTATGTTGGGAAAACTGAGAGGGCTTTCAAAAAAAGAATACATGATCATTCATACTGTATTAGAAAGAAAGATCGTAACAATGCTTTGTATAGGCATGTTGAAAGCAATGGTGACCAACACAGATTTAAATTTGCTATTATTGAACACATTAAATCTGACTTTAAGGGGGGTAACATCAAGGAAGTATTAAGCTACAAAGAGATTTGGTGGCAGCTATACACAGATGCTGCCACATTACCAGGATTAAACAACACTATTGCCATCAAACCATTGTTGATTTGATAAGTAACATACAAGTCTCATCATCTTCATTATTAGCTTTATAACATATTGTTTTTTTAAACACATAGTTTTTTAAACACATAGTTTTTAAACATTCAGGTTTTTAATACATTCATATATTTTTTAATACTTATTTATCAACACATTATTATTATTATACATTCAATTAATTTATTTAAATATATTCAATACATGTTTTATGAATATTTTATTAAATACTTTATATTGAAATTAATTTACATTAAATTAAGCATTGTGAAGTCAATAGATTTTTAAATTACACAAAAGTTTTCAGGTTGCATAGGAGTTGATTTATTCACATATAAGTTCACATATAAGTTTGCACATTATTTCACCATAATACATTAACATTATTTATATTCTCAGTTTTAACATCTAGTTTTAACATCTTTTTTGTAACAACTACATTTTATACACACTATATATTTAAATCATTAATTCATCAGCATATTTATACAGTTCAGCAACAATCAATTTGTTTGAGTTTAATTTTAAGGAATTTATTAATATTAGGGATATGTACTTTAAATGAAGTATTTATGTTGCATATTGTTTATTTAAATTAAATTTTAGTATATGGTATGTATTTGGAGGAGGTACAGCGGAGCTTGCTTGACAAGTTTTTATTATTGTTTTTTTTATTATTTTTAAATCATATGAATTAACATGCACAGTGGCACTTTAAACACAAGTTCTGTAAGACCAGATTCGCGCCAAAAAGTTTATTTAAAATGGCGTATTAACTAACTGAATGAGTTCTGAGGAAGCCTATGACTTATAGGTGAAAGCGCTTAACTCATATGGTAACTTTGTATCAAGCAGTCATATGTACTATTGTTTTCAATAAACGTTCTAGTGGTCGTCTAATACTGTGTTTCCTCATCTGTTGGGAGAGAAGATAGCACAGTATTGTTACTATTTATATATTAGCCGATATCGGTGAATCCGTATATATCAACATATATCACTCTATCGCCCTTTCTATCTTTATTATATATATGCATATATGTATATATATATATATATATATATATATATATATATATATATATATATATATATATATATATATATATATCTGATAGGGAAAGTGACAGGCAAGCTACACCTTTCATTGTGTACTTGGTGTATACTGTTTCCTGGACTCCTTACGTTTGTGTCTGTACCTGTCACATTACACACCTGCCATAGGTTAGGGTTACCACCTGTCCCACTTTGCGAGAGACAGTCCCTCTTTGGGCAGTTGTGTCCTGCAAAATATTTGTAAACATGGCAAATGTCCTGAGATTTTAGGACAAACTTATTTCCTATAGTTTATGTAATAGTTGCATAAAGCAGTTATTTTGTATCTGAACCATTTATATGTTATAAGAAACAGAATAAGTAACTAAAACATTACAAGAATAAGCTTTTATCTAGGGAAAACAGTGAAGTTCTGATTTTCGTACTGGCCGGCGGTATGTGTCGGCCTGCAGAGTCGGCCTGCAGACATCTGACGTATGTCCCACATTGGTCATTTGAAGAGGTGGCAACCCTACCGTAGGTACATCTTGGCTAGCAATAGTGTTAGGTGATTGTATACATGATTGCGTGTTCTACTCCTGGCAGTGGTCGTTTTACCCTTCAGAGCAGATGCTATTAGTACAGGGGTGAATAATGCTGGTTTCTCCTGTTCTGGACATCATTGACCGTGATCTGTGCGATATTCGGAGAAGCTTAGCCCTGTTTCACGCATATCCGTATAGTCATATTTAAATGTTGCTTACCAGCAGTGGGCAATGCATATTCCCGCTAATGTGTGCTAAACATGATCTGATGACCTGCATCCGACATGCATTACTCATGCCTTTGGGATTATGTTACATCCCTTGCAGGACGTGGGGCCGTGAACATGCACGATGGTCACTGCATTTAACACTTGGACATCTGGGATTTGTACATGTGTTATGTCGTATTGTATGTGGAGTATACTACGGCTGTTACTCCATACTTCACTCACATGGGTAACTCAGTTAGTTTACATATTGATGAGTCCAGTTAATGGTATGTCCATGTGATGTTTACTGGATGTGCTCCGGCATTGGGTATGTATATCACAGTGAGCCACACATGATACTGTGCTACACCTTCAAACGACCGTAGGTGGAGCATGCTGGGGTGATGAATACCTGTCATGGGTACACACCATGCCTTGACAAAACATGCATGATTACATTATGTGGAGCCTCTCAATAACGCAGCAGAGAATCCGTGCTGAGTGTGTGCAGAACAGTGCTTACACACATGTGCTCCCGCGATTGCCTCTGCTCCACTAAGCAACAGTTGGTTACTCAATGTTGTGGTGACAGCAGACACTGTTTGCCCCATTTGGTGCATGGCCTCTGACAATCGGGCATGTACCTACCGATGTACCTGGGAACCTATACACACAGCACCAACATATGCTGATAGGCTCATGTAATGTTCAGGTGTTGACATTCCATGTTCCAATAGCTGTTGTGTGTACAATGTTTGAGGGCTGCCTATGTAGGATTCACAGAGTGGGCCACCTATACATTACAATTTACAGGTGGTCGTGTTTGTGTGCCATCCATTTTGCTGTGTGCAGGTGGAGAGGTGTGTCAGTCCATAGTGACCTACACTGTCAGAGTATGTGCTATACGTTCCCTCTTTGCCAAGGCATAGGCATATTGGGCACACCTCTATCTGCCTACTGGGGCTGGCACAGTGTGTTCGTGGTCTGAATCCCTCTGTACCTGTGATGGCCTTGGCAATTGCGGTGGGCTATGAGGGCCTTCACCGTTTTGTCCCTGCTGCAGCTGTTTCTACAGGATCATATTATGCAGCATGGCACATACTATGAAGATGTGGGCACACGTACCTGGAGAGTACTGCAAGGCTCCACCAGATGTGTCCAAGCACCAGAACCATGATTTCAGCATCCTGAACACATGCTCTATGATGATTCTGGTTTGTGCGTGTGCCTCATTATGGCGTTTTTGCATGGGTGTGTGTGCATTTTTGATGGGAGTCATCATCCATGGCTCCAGTGCATAGCCAGCATCCCCCACAAGGTGGCCATGTGGGATGCCCCCCTTGACAAATACCTGATACAACTGTGAGGCATGCCAGATATGGGAGTCATGGTAGCTTCCAGGGCTGCCAGCACACACATCCATGATAATGCCCTGGGCATTGCACATGACCTGGCAGTTGATGGAGTGGAATCCCTTGCGGTTTATCTAGTGCCTACCATGCTCTCCGGGTGGTGACTTGATATGTATGTGCATGCAGTCTATCGCACCCAGTACCTCTGGGTAGTGTGCCACATGGTGGAAGTGACGCATATTGCTGGCCAACTCTTCCTGAGTTCGGGGGAAGTATATATGCTCATTGGCATGTGGTAAAATGGTATCCAGGAACTGGTGTTGTACCCTGGATGCTGATGCCTGTGAGATCCCCATTATATCTCCAGTTGGCCTTTGAATGGTACCTGTGGCTAGTATTCGCAATCTTACACATACCTCCGTGTCCACTGGGATGGGTTCCCCTATGTTGTTTCTGGTTCTCAGGCGTGGCCGGCACAGCTCCACTATTTGCTGTAAGAGGTCCCTGTCCACCCTGTAACGCTCTACTATCTCCAGATCATGTAGCCCCTGGTAGGTTACCCTTGGTCTGAGCACTCTTCTCCTCCTCCAGGGCCTGCGGTGGTTGTCGGCATCATCCTCCACAACACCATCAGTCTCTAACACATGCTGATGAATCACAGCTATGGCAGCTCCCAACATGTACATTTTAAAAGTTCCCCGTGTGTTTACACCTATGGTGCAGTGTTTGGGAATACACAGATGTGTGTAGGGTGCTTTCACACTTTATACTATTGTGATGTGAACACCGATGATGTCATAGGGTGTGTATGTACAATTGTAGCTACAGGGTATCTTATGTGTTTTACTACCGGAACTACTATTGTGGTGCCTTTGGTGTTGAATTACATTTGGCTGCCGTGGATTACCTCTTGACCTTCCCTTTACATTTCTGCACATTTCACCTACCATTTTCTGGTATGCATCCAGCAGCCTGCTTTCATTTGTACTTTCCTAGACCTGGCTTATCTTGTGTAATGTGTTCTATTGCCGGTCTACTGTAAGTTTGCTTTGCTCTGCTATGACAGATCTCTTATCTTTGCAATCCAATGCCTCCCCTCCTTTCTTTGCAATCCAATGCCTCCCATATCTTGTTTTGCAGGTTTCTGCGAGCAGACTTGTCAGCTGCCGTCGATTGGCCGCCGTGAGTTGATTGGTGTTAATTGCTCAGTAGTACTCCAATTACCCTACTTCGGCATTTCCTTCTTTTCTTCCCATGACCTTTCTGTTTGTGCTACTGTTCATGGTGCGTGCATCTGCTTACCGGGTTTCAGGCACGTTTTCATCCACGTACACATGCGCTGTCTGGCACCATATGTGCTCTCAGCTAAATGATTCTATACCTTCCTCCCCACCCCTGTCCTGCAGCTTTGCTTAGCAATGGCCAGGCCACATTTGCATTGCTCCAATGTGCTTACTGCTACGGTGGCACACCCCTCTGCTGATGTCATGTATCTCCTCTGAGCCACTCCTCGGTGTTATAGCGCTGCGCCGTATGGTACATCCTTCATCCGACGGGATGTTTGCGATTCAGTATTACCTGCCTCATTTGCATGGCATTGACTACTAATTCATAGTTATCACACCGAACACTGTCGCAGGCCCACAGCAACCCTTGCACCTTGGTTGTGGTGTACCATGCCTACCATTGCGTATTATGGTGAAATCCTGATTTGTATTACATTGCGATTTTATGACATTTGTATATATTTTCTTTGTGTTCCTGTTTGCGCACACATGCCCTGCGGTTGTACTGTGCGTTACTGTGGACATCACATTAAATGTTGTTTTTTAGGTGTTGTGCATCTTTTCTTATGCCATTGGCTGTGTATTTAACCATTGGCATCTGTTAACTTTGCAATACATGAGTCTGGTCCACTTCCATAGCTCCGATGTTCTGTTTGGGAAAATGTAAACCGTGTTTTTTGGTTTACATTTCTGTGGGCTTACGCTACGCCTACACCACTTCATGAATCACTATATGCCTTCATTTGCATGGTGCAACACTGCACATGGGGTGATTAGCATACCTATGCCAAGGGCTGCGCAGTTCTGGTGTACACCGGTAGTGCACATGGAACTGGATCATACCTGTATCGCTTGACGGCTATATTTGGTGTTATTCCGCCTATGCTACGCCTGCGCCTGGTGCAAGCTTCATGAATCCCGGGGTTTAACTTTTTCACTGTAAATATAGTAAAACAGTAAAACTAAATTTATATTCCTTATCATGAAAAATGTTTTACCTTAAAATATAAATATACGCATACATATGTTTTGAAGCTTAGAGTCCAATAGAAATGTTTTACTTAAAGGGTAAAGCTATTGTTTCAGAAAACAAAAGTCCTGCAATCAGGAAATAAAAGTCACTTTTTTTTTAAGATTTTTAATTTTAGATGCAGTTTTCCAGGAATTCAGCTCACTCTGTCTCATGAACAATACACTGTTCCAATCCATTTATCTAGTATTATTGAGGCTTTTATTTTTGTTGACAAAAGTAGATGCTTCCTCCAGTGTGTCAAATACATTAGTTCATTCAGAAAGAAATAATGTGATATTTGTAGGAAACACCAAAGTTGCTTTAATGCTGTTCTTTTTAAGTTCCTTGGTAGATGGTAAGCAGAATGTTCTTTTTACTCATTACTTTACTGGAAAAATCCTTGTCAAATCTGACTACATGTTCACCTCTTTTGCTGATATTTAATATTTGATCTTTCTCTAAGCTAGATGTAAACTTAAGTATAATCAAATGGAGTGGTGAGTTTTTTCTTCAACTGTAATCTCATGGATCTAGCTGTACTTTCAATTCCAAAAGATAAAGTTTCAGGTAGATTTGATGTTTTATGTTGCCAGGTTGTTAAGAAGAATTGTCTCCCTCATACTTTTGTGGAAAACTATAAATTCTAATGTCATTTCACCTCATCCTACTTTCCAAATCATCAACGTAATCTATGACCTTGCTGTTTTGTTTTAAAATAAATTCAGTCTGTGATTCACCTTCAGTCATTTTCCCTTCATGATCATTTAAAGCTTCTTCCATACTGTTGATTTATGCATTTTGTTTCATAAGAATTTCTAAATGTCACATCTTCTCTCTCTTCTCGTCTCTAAAACTTTCTATTTTGGTATCCAATTTTTCCATTTTAAGTAATACATCCTACATACTAGATATTAATGGCTAGATGACTTTTTAACACAAGAAATCTGAGTAACATTTCTTGAGTGGCTTATGTTGAAGGTTTTTCTCTTTTAACTTAGCAGTTGGAATTCTGACAGGAAAATTACAGCTTTTGAATAACTTGAAGCTATACATCTTCTCTCTGACTATAAGTGAATAGAATTAGCTAACAAGTATCTCCACATTTTATTTTTTTATTATATTTTCTATCAGAGAAAAGTTTTCAGTCACAGAGCTTTCAACAGTTGCTGCTCTGAACTAGCCATCATGGCCACGCGTCCTACTTAGCCCATTTCTGATGCCAGTTATCTTGCCTTTTTATCTAGGAATTATTCTTGATGAAGGCAAGATGCTATCAAGACCAGGGTCTTTCTTGACTCTAGCACATGCATAGTGAGTTGCATCATTGCACTCAAGGTACTGCACTTCAGGTCCTTCACTCCCACATGGAACACCAATAGGTTGTAGTCACATTTGAATGTCTTAAGGGACCTTGGCAACCCTATGTTATCATAGATCCTAGCACCAGACAGGCAGCTGAAAGGCACCCTGTTCTTGCCCAGTCTGGTGAGTGTGGAATCTATATGCCTAACTACAGATTCACCTATGACTAAAACATTTGTCTGTGTGAAAGCAGATTTAGTTGCCCTTTTGGGCTTAGGCCTGTTACATGCAAATTGCACAAGAGTAGATGCTGCTTTATGTGCTGGAAATATTTCACAGTGAGTTGTTAACAGGCTTTATCATTTTTTTTCTTTATAGCTTCTACATGTGTTATGGGTCTAGTAGTTTTTTTTACATTTTAAAAGTTTATTTTTCAAACAATAAAATGGTAAGCAAAGAAAGCTGCATATGAGCATTGGATAACTAATTCAAAGACTTCTAGATTATCTAGAAATACAAAAAGAATAAACACTTGATGGGCCTAGTAGCATATTGTTATTTATGTGGTGTTCTGGAGGTATGATGTTAACAAATAGTGGGCTGATGTGAGAGTATTGTCTCCATGTTTCATAAATATTTACATCTCACACAGGTTGTACTATTACCTGGTAGAAAGAGTGAGTAGATGGTAAGCATAAGACAGTTGCTACATTGTCTTAGAACACCCAATGCAATCATTCTGTCTAGAGATGGGAGCGAGCAAACTGTTTTGCCATTTTGACAGAAAACTGGGCCTTGCAAAGTACTCTTGGGATGGATGGAAATAGTAGACCTTGAAGATTTATGGATGATAACTTTCCACTCTGCCAAAAATACGAAAGCCATGTTGTCTTTTACAGTTAGCTTCATTGGTTAGTACTAGTATTAATTACTAATAAATAATAATAATAATAATAATAATAATAATAATAATAATAATAAAGGCTGTTTACTGTTTGACTAGAAAGTAACTACCAGAAAGTGAAGAAATCTGCCATTGGACATTAGGTCTATCTCCATCTTACTCTGTGATCAATAGGAAAACAAGAATATATATAAGAAAGTTAGTCTGTCTTTATTAAATTACATATATAAGGAATGGAAAGTACCACCTGTGATCTGGAAGACCCATTTTATCTAAATAGTCAAAAGTAATATAAAATGGAAGTTGAGTTGTGTGAATTGAAGGGGTATTGGACCATATTTTTGAAAGCTGTGCCTTTCTATATATAAACATTTAAGATGAGTAGATGCAGTTATTGGACTGATATTGGAGATAAGCCTTTTTTTGTAAAGGTTATTGTAACCCCTGGCCAAAAGCATGGATATTTAAGGACAATGCTTTACAGGAAAATTATATTGTTTTATTGCCTTTTTTGTAAATAACACCTTTAAATTCTCAAGCAACAATTGGGAAGACATGCATTATAATGCATGTTTATATTACCTCATGTATACTGTATTGTTTGTAAACATTTTTATGGTGTATGTAATACCTTGTGGAGCTTTTCTCCCAGGGCCACTGCTGAAAAACGTTGCAAGCTCAGTCAGACATTCTCGGTCAACAAATGTCAGAAAATAAATAAATATCTAATGAATAAAAACAAATGTTGCAAATTTGTTTTATTTCTGTGAAAGAATAGTGTTGACTGTTTCATGCAAATTTCAAAATTGTTACTGTGAAAAGAAGCTAAAATATGTCAGGAAGGCACAGAGCAGGATTCACGAAACCTCCGTGTAAGAGTTAATATGTCTTACACGGAGGCTGCAGTCTAACGGTATGATGTCAGCATGCCATGCATATTCATGAGGGCATGCTGAATCACACCCTAGGCTAACACGGTCTGTGTAGGACAGTAGGGGGCGTGCCCGAATGCCGAGTTCTGCAAAGGGACACTCCCCCCAGAAGAGTCAGAGTCCTGAAAGTAAACTCCCACGAGCGAGTCCGCAGAAATGTCAAGGAACACAACACCACACATGCCCCCACAGACTATAAACCCAACTGTAATGTAAAACGTAAAAATAGCAGTTTAAATTTTTTTTTTTATAATTTCAAAAATGTTTGCCCGTAGTTGCGCTCGTTTGCGCGGGTATGCTCTCCGCTCAGTCACAGTTAGCAGTCATTGAAAAGCATATAAGATCTAAATATGCACATTAAGCCAAGTAGCAATAGTGTAGTGGTAGAGAAGTTGGCCAAAGAGGAGGTAGTCACGGTTCAAGCCCCCACAACATAATTTTCTATTTTTATTTAAATAAGCATGAAACAATCCCCTGACATATATATATATATATATATATATATATATATATATATATATATATATATAGATATATATATAGATATATATATATATATATATATATAAAACTATAATTTAAGTAAAATGTAATGAAATGGGCCATGTATTTTGAAGAAATCCGACACAAGAAAATATAAAAAAATTGTATAAGTGCCCATAGCTGTGCAAGGCTTTATAAATCTGAATATGAGTGCCCATAGGTGAGCAGTGGTCTAACAAGCATAATATGACTGCCTGCAGGTGAGCAGTGGTTTAACAGGTGTAATATGAATGCCCGGAGTTGAGCACCACTTTAACACACTTAAAATGAGTGCCCGTAGCTGAGCAACACTTCTCAAAACGTAATATGCGTGCTCATAGCCAAATAACGCGTTACCCAGTGTAAGCCATTTGTGCGGAGCTGCGCAGCGTGCCAACCAGCTTACTGGTGGGCAACGTCAAGCAAGCTGTATCAAAACTGCCTTTACACAGACACACCTCCTACCCTGTCTAGACAGTAGTAAAAACAAAAAATGTCCAGGCTTGAACCCAGGATACTGTGTACCATAGTCAAAGTACTGAACCACTAAGCCATGACAGTTGTACTGAGAAATGCAGTATTAGCATATATATAGGAATGAATGGAAATAGAAGCATGACAAAGCAGGTTTTCTTAAGCTGATAAATGTCCAAAATGGCCAATCACAGATAAGTGCGGGAAAACGGGCATATATAAGCCCCATAGGCATGAATACACAGCATAACTGATTGTGGTACCCATTTGCAATCAGGATGGCAGGTGCAGGAGAGGGAAGTCACTTTAGAGCACAGAGGTGGGGTGTTGAGGAGTCCAAATATATGGTTTGGCTCCTAGTCCACGATCATGAGGCTCAACTCATGCAGGGCCAGGTTCCCTGGGGTGCATACAAGGCAGAGGCGTGGAACCAGTTGGCACATGATCTCACCAGTGCCACAGGCATACCAAGAACTGGTGAACAGGCCCGTCACCACCATGTGGACCTGAAAAGACGTAAGCAGGACCAACTGAACCGTTGGATACAGGAGGCCCGGCAAATGCCCAACGCCCCTAAGTATCCATGTAATTAAGTATGTAAGAAATTATCCTAGCCTATACTATAGAGATGTATGCTCCAATATTACTTCATTTGTATTACAGCTGCAGGTGTCTGTTCCATGAATCAGTGAGCCTATGCTGATAGGCTGCTGACGTTGTGCCACCAGGCAGGTTAGTAATTATTTTGCTGGAATTGTTATAGAATATAAGTGAAACAGCTTGTAAAAGAGTTCAGTGTTGTTACATATTAATAAAGTTCAAATAAGCCTAGAAGAAAGATTCTGCTAGTACTGTAAGATTAGATAAGTGATGCAGCCTGTAATTCAGAAATAAACATTAAACAAGTCTGAAATAGAGTTTCCACCTATATTGTAATATCAGATAACTGCTTCACCCTGAAAATGACTGGTAATCAATCTACAAAGGATAGACATGTGTCAAATACATCCCCTTTTAAAATCTGCCATATGAAATAAGTGAGTCTGCTGGAAAGGATTGTTGTAACCAAGTAAGAAATGTTAATAACGCCTAGAATTAAGTACCATCTTGAATTGTAAAAATAAAACAAGTGAGAGTGTGAGAAAGAGGGTATGAATCGACCAAGAAAGCTCTAATAAGTCTGGAATAAAGTTATACTGCAGTCAGTACATAATGAAATGAATGAGACAGCCACAACCAAAGAGTGAAATGGGTGTAATAAAGTACTGAACCTGGAATGTGTCTGTCCCACAATTTGGATATGGTGCTATACCCTTGCAATATGGAGATAGTATGGTTGTATGAAATAATGAACATCCACAGTTGTCTAGAGCCATATAAATCAAATGTAGCAGGATGCTGTACCTGAACACAGCCAGATATGAACATGCATGAATACAAATGGAATGTATATTAATGTAGCAGTAACATTCCCATCACCAACATTCCTAAGGTTACATATAGGAAACTATACAAAGACATGTAGGGGATATATAGCTGTAGCTACTAAGAATGTACAGCATATGTATAAGTAGTTTAAGTTGTTAATGTAATATTCCTTCACCCTACCCCATTTTCACAAATGATGACATTCCACACCAAACTGGGTATGTGTATACACAATTAATTCCCTTGGACATTTGTCCTGTTGGTTCATACATATCTGCATGTACGTTGATGCATGTGCCCTGTTCACATATCCAAACCTGATGGCCTGTTGCCATCAACCGTGCATGCTGTTGGATTGTGTACTGTTGTTCTAAATATGCATGTGTTATGCTTGCTGTTCAATGTTTGGAATTCATGGGTGTTTGGTTAATGGGAATACTGATGCATGCTGTTACAACTAATTTTGAATGGTGTTGTTTGTTACTAACCCAAAATGTCATAAAATACTGATAAACATAGGACAACAGGGAAGGCGGGTTCCAGTGGACCCACCTCTCCCACCTCAGCTGGCGAGTGCACCTGGCACCAGTGCACAGGCCGGAACCTCCTCTGGTGGCCCTGTGCCACCTTCGGGTGGAAGCGCTGCAGGGGATGGGGCTCGTCCTCCCTCTGCAAGCGTGGCCGGAGGAAAACATCCACTCACCCTCCAAAGTTTGTGCGAGTGGTGCGTAGCAAGATCAGGCATTCTGTGCTTGAACCCCTATGCCAGCTTGAGGTGAGAGTGGTGCAACTCATGGGTGTGTCTGCCCATCCTATACAGCCCCCGGCACAGCCCCGTCCTGGGCAGTGAAGGCGCAGTAGTAACTGCCCGTGGGTGGGGATCTCAGTTCCACTGTTGCCATCTGTGGGCTCATGGGCTCACGATATCCAAACATCCGTCCCCATCAATTCTGTACCCCCCACGTGTCATACTCCGCCCCTGTATGCATCTTGTTTGTCTTGTCTGTTAACCTCCCCAACCTACCTCCCCAAATATACCTACTTCCTGTACCTCATATTCCACTCTCACCTGAAAAAAAAAAAAAGGGCACTCTGTTCCCACAAAAAAATTACGCTCCATACATAGCTGCCCATTTTGCAGACATGTCTGCTGGACATGTCAACTGATAATTAAAATTGGCTGTACAACATATTTTGTTGTCCTCACCCCTCTCTCAGGGGTGGAAGGTTTCAAATTTCACACCAAATTACACACATATGCACAGCTGTAGCTGATAAAGAAACGGGCAGCTATGGACCTTCCCTACATCCTTCCTGCAAATCCTGAGCTTGTTTTCCTACTGTCCTACCCTCTTTGTGCCCCCTTTTTCACCACTTTCCTATCTCCCCATTTTCTTTTCTTTTCTTTAAAAGAAATTAGCGTGGGTGTTAGAGAGAGCAAGCACTTTTAAGCAGTAGTCAGTGCGTGTGCGCTTGTGTGCGCTTAGCTAAGTGAGTGTGCACGTAGCTAAGCCACTGTGCACATGCGTGAGCATCGCACAAACCAGCGCAAACCCGCTTACAACTGCTTAAAAGTGCCTTAGTCACTCTGTATGACAAGGCCTGTAGTCTGCTCATCAGCAAAATAAAATTCCCCTGTCAGTCTCGAACACAGGACCTTGGAAACACTAGTCTGCACGATTTACCACTAAGCCATAACTGATATACAAGAACATGGTGCTGAAAGAAATATATCATGAAATACAAGGAGTGAATGTAAAGGGAATATAGGAAGGCCATAACACAAAGCTTGTTCCCTGTATGTTTACTGACAATTCTTTTGGAATTGCATTACATTAGTGTGATAAGAGATACAGCCATGCTAGGAGGTAATAATGTTACAGTAGCACCTTACAAAACACACACGGTATCAGAGCAGGATAAACACCACCATATTTGAATAGGTATGAGGCTAGACATCCCAACTGTGACTGATTTACAGGGATGTCCTTCATTTGTCAAAAAATGTTACCTGTGCCCCACTGACTCCCTGTGAAATGTACTAACAGTAGGCAGAAAGGTGGGGAATCCCACATAATGTACACCATCAATAAGTTAAAGTAGACACTACTTGCATGTCAGAAATGGTGTAGTAATACATATGCTCAAAATACCCCACAGTCACAACTGCAGAATATCTGAAATATATCATGGGTGTATCCCACTGATATGTACCGTTCCCTGAGGCTGGTCAAATATATACCTGAAAGTATCTCAGGCCTGGAAGTGTCAGAAACACACAGGCATATCAGCCTGTCTGCTGTTACACACTCTGTGAATAGCTGTAGAATTGCTTCCACAAGCACACCCTCATGTAGGAGTACGACCCAGAAATATCAAAGGATGTAGATGTCTAACAAACTAAGGACAGAATAGCAGTTTACAAGCACTGCATGTGCCTGATATTCATAACTGTTAGTACAAAGTACAAGGCCCTACCACTGCTCAGCAGCAAAATAAGATACCCTTGTAAGTGTCAAACCCCAGACCTTGGCCTCACCAAACTGCATGCAGTGTCACCAAACCACACCAAACATATACGAATTTGCTGCTGAAAGAAATATATCATGCATTACAAGGAGTGAATGTAAATGGAAAATAGGAAAGCCATAGCAACACATTCCAGTAAAGACAAATATCAGGCCTTCAAGGAGTGAATATAAAGGCAAAATAGTGAAGGCATAGCAACACATTGCAAGAGCTACTGTTGTATACCAGTTAATCCACGAGTCCCACAGGAAAGTACATACTCCATGTAAACAGTGTTAGCATTATTAGGTGTGACTTAGCATACACACTAAGAAGAATGAACTGCAAGAAGCAACAGTCAGGTTTCAGTACAACATGCATTTCAGTGGCTACAACACAGCCTTAGATATGCGAGACATACCAACCTTTTGACTGACACAACAGTGTCCACAGAAAACCAGCATGGTCCCCACCTTGCAAAACTGAAAGGCCTACACCTACCTAACCTAACATTTTATAGCACTGTCCTGAAATCACAGTGAGAACTGCAATTGCCACACAGGAGGCTGCATGCAATTAGTAAATGCTGGCCAACAACTGGAGCAGAGGCCATCACATGCACATGTACAGATACCTACAAAAGCAGCCTGTACTGCCACTCCACACGTGCAATAATATCATTGCAGCCATTGGAGGGAGAGAGAGAGACAGAGAAAGAGAGAGACCCAAAAAAAAAAAAAAAAAAAACAAGCCATCAAGCCAGCCAGCAAGCCAGCCATCTAAAAAGCTGTCAGAAACAAAGGTAATGTAAACTACATAATCTAATAATCTACATACTGTGAACCCTCCATATGTGTTAACAGTCTGTATCTATATGTATATGAAGATGTGCATAGGGCAAGGGACATACTGCAACTGTTAGTGAAGGGTGGACATACATATATAGTTGAAGGTTGCTATATGCACATATCAATGTAGGTTGTAGTACAATGTACAATGTACAATGTAGGTTGTACAGCAATGGATGATTAGAAGTATGTTAGTGTGTGTATGTGTATGTATATATATATATATATATATATATATATATATATATATATGTACATAGAGAGGTATGTATAAATAGATAGACATATCAATATATCAATAGAGAGATAGAATATGTATATACATATAGATGTAATAGACACATACATATATAGATATATATAGATACATAGACATATACAGACAGATATGAATGTCTATAGATATGTATGTATATGAATATATCTATCTAGCTATATATATATATATATATATATATATATATATATATATATATATATGTATAGATATATAGAGAATGAGAGAGGCACATGGGGCAGATGTACTGCAACAGGTGCCTGGTGACGAAGGCATGGACTGAACACCAGTGTGGATACTGGAGTACCATACCCTATTCCAAAACACTTTAACCACTAACTACCACATAGGTGGTTGCCTGCCTACTACAGGAGGTGTCAGAAGGGAACATGGGAAACAAGTGTACAATAGCCTCCCCTCTGATATTCACAGTGGCACACTAGTCTTGTAATCCCTGTACATGATACGTGTCATCACAAATGGTGTGTCAACTAGGGAAATGTAGGTCAGTGTACCCCTCTATACCTCACAATGTCCTACACGGTATGTACCTCCCATGACAACTACAGCAAGGGAAAAGGCCACAGACATACCTAACAATGAGTGATAATGCCCTCAAACACATTCCCTATGCAGAGTGACTGACAAAGCCACAGATAGAGTGCCTTTCATATGACCTACACAGAGTTTACCACTGCTGGATATACAGAGTTATGTCACACCCATACAAGTTGTCCAACTGCCATGGTAACACCTCACAATCTGTCCAGCCTAAATGACCTATGGACCTCATCCTTGTCACCGCAGTAAAGAGCACATGCTGGAGGTACAGGTTCCTATCCATAAATAAGCCATACCCTGGACTAAACCACCCAGCATTAACAAGCAAGGCTCCTTATTAGTAGATGTCAGACATACCCCTGATGAATGTTATGGAGATAGGTAATATGCTGTATGAGTCACCTCTGTGTAACTGTTTGACAGGAGCAAGGACAATCACATTACATGTGTCCCAAGGGGCAGGGTAGCATAAGGCTATGCTGCTGTAGGCCCAGGACCAATAGCATAGTACCTACCTATGACAATGCACACACACATGTACTCATTGCAATACCAACTATGTGAGGTGGAATGAGTGTGACACTGACTGTGTGCAAGGTCTACAATGGTGTGATTGCTCAGCATGACTTTGTGTCTGTCATGGTAGTGTGTGTCCTCGGTGTGAGGCCAGAGAAGGACGTGTCAGTTATTGTGATACAAACATACTACATTGCCTTATGTTGTGCTGCAGTTCACAGTGTACGACTGCGGTGTAGGTAGGGGTATGGCAGCAAAGACTAGGGTGGATTACCAGTGAAACTGTAAATATGCATTGCATGCATTGCATGGGATGACAATATTCTCCATCCATTAGCTTGATACATACCCCCAGTGTGAGATTGTGCATTGTACCTCAAACAGTGTGCCGAGTGCTGGTGTGTACTAGTTTGTTGTATGGAGTGTGCCAGGAACTGTCACACAGTTATTGGCTGAGCAGTGATATGTGGTAATTTACATGTGTATCCCCTGATAGACAGACAGATGCTATATATGGCAGTTCAGTGATATCAGTACAGTAGAGTATTACGTTTGCCATATTACTTGCTCACATATTTTTCTTTTCCTTCCAGGGCGATGGTGCATCAGCACAACCCCTGTTATTCAGCTGCAGAGGATGAGGAGATACACCGTAGCCTGGTGCAGGATTTTTCCACACTGTTTTCCAGGACCAGCCAGAACCAGCAGGAGAGGGCTGCACTGTAGCAAGACCTTGTCCGTCGGGTAAATGACATAGGCATGCATAACCGGACATATGAGCAGGTACGCCATCACTCCAGTGATTTAATTAGAAATGTCTGTCAGCGTGAGTCTGATATCCACAGACATCAGCTTGCCACAGGTGGTGGGGTACCTATCCACCCCCCCTCACCAGAGTGGAGGAGCTCCTCCTAAGTGTTGTGGCTCCAGCCCAACAACAACAACATTCACAGACATGTGTCATGATGGAGGCTGGAGCCACCCAGCATGTGGACATGGAGTGTGCAGGTAACATGCCATATCTGTAGTTGACTGTTCTCTGCACTGGTAGTTCATGCATGTGTGAGATGGGTACTGTGTGTGTAGCTGTTATCCTGCCTATTCTTGTGCAAGAATGATATTCTGAATATCATCAGTACACCTGTGAAAGCCAACTGTTGTACTACTGTACTGTATTATACTCACAGTATAAATGGCACAGTTGTGGCCACTGACAATAACTCTCTTATTTGTGCAGGTCCCTCTGGAGTAACAGCAAGGCAGCCAATCCATGCTGGTGAGTGTGTAATAACAATACTATTAATACTAATAATAATATATATACTTATAATACCCTCAAACAGTATTGTGTATGTGTTGGATTGCAGGTGTGTGTGTGTTTGTATCTGCTGTACTGAAAAGTGTGCATGTGTGCCCATGTGCATGTGTGCATGTGCCAGTGTGCATGTGTGCATGTGCCCATGTGCATGTGTGCCATTGTGCCCGTGTGCATGTGTGCATGTGCCCGTGTGCATGTGTGCATGTGCCCATGTGCATGTGTGCATGTGTGCATGTGTGCATGTGCTCATGTGCATGTGTGCATGTGTGCATGTGCATGTGTGCCCGTCTGCCTGTGTGCCCATGTGCATGTGCCCGTGTGCATCTGTGGTAACATTGTGTACATATTGTAAACTGTGTTTCCCGTCTTCCTCTCACAGGTTCTGGTGTTGCTCTGTTGCCATGCAGCAGGGAACCTGAAGCCACTGCTGGGGATAGTGATAATGATGATACATGTGTAATGGCACAGGGAGGTGTGACAGGGTCTATTGTTGGTCAGCCAATCGATAGTACATAGCAGTCAACCCATCAATGCGCACAGTCATCCTGCCGATACATCCATTGTCACCAATGTCCATAGGTGAGGGACAGCATACAGTGGGCATTGACCAGGGTAATGTGGTATCAGTGGCACATGCATCCCCTCACAGCAGCCATGGCCAGAGTCCTAACATGGTACCACACAGGCAGATGTCCAGGGGTTCTCGTGGGAGCATCCATGGTCGTACTGCCCCTGTCAGACATGCCCACAGAGGTCTTTCAACCTCAGCTATGTTCCGGGCTGTAATGCAGGCACAGGCACGTATGGAACGGTACACCAGACAGGGTCTGAGGGAGCTTAGATTACATCGCACTGCTATAAATGACACTATGCATGACGTTGCGGCTGCCATCCGTACTGTCGGCGAGGTCATTGACAGATGTTAGGGAGACACACTAGATCTGTTCCACAACTACATGTCCATGAGCCAGGGCAATGCAGGACGGTTGAGGCATCGACGTGGACATATGCCAGCAACATCATCAGCTGGCAGTCGTCGCGGACGACAACAAACCAGCAGCTGCTCCCATAGTGCCAGTACCAGCCTCAGCAATGCTGGGTCTGTGCTGTTATCAGACCATCCTAGAAGACCATGTGCACGTGGCTCTGGACAGTCCCAGTAGGGACATGTGTCCAGTCATCAACCAACTGCTTCTGATGACAGTACCTAGTCTGGCTTAGTACCTGATACTGTCCGTAGCACCCCTGCCAGGCACAGGTACCATGTCCGTGGCCAGAGACAGTGATCTGTATGACCTGGCAGGTACAGTCTGTGGCTGTCCACAAACACCCGTATATGGCAGCCATGTGGTGAAACTGTGTGCATGCATACACACATGCATAATGCTAACACCTAGGGCTAACACATACACATGCACACCGCATCAACATTGCCCCATTTTGTACTGTTGTCCCTCACTAACACACATACACACATACATGTTGATTGGATGTGTCAATGCCAGACTCTGGCATACCAAGTACACACCCTGTGCATATGATGAAACTGTGCCACCTCCTGCAATCTGTAACATTGATGCAGGAACAGGATAGTATGGTGCTGATGCACAGGGTGACTACATAGCACTGTAGTAATATTATCATGTTGTTTACAGTACAGTGTAATGATATCAATGTGGGTATATCCCAGCATGCCTGATGCATTAACAGTATGATTGCCATTGTAGTGTTTTTATACACCAGTGTTAATTCCAAAAGTGTAATGCCTGCACATGTTTGCATTCTGGTGGTAAGGCTAAAAACACAAACCCACCTACATAGGTATCACAGGGGATAAGAAACTGGAAATAATGATACTCAATGCCAGACATCTAAACCGCAAGATGCATGCAGTCCAAACTCTACTCAGCATGGAGAATGTTGATATCTGTGCAGTAACAGAAACCTGGTACAAGGCTCCCAAGAACACCCTAGCACTACCAGGTTACACCTCATACCATGCTTTACAGCCCCAAAACATGGAACTAACTATGAAAGGAGGGTGAGTATCAATAGATGTCAAGGATACCCACACCCCCAGGTTGGTGCCACAGCATGAAGCATCACAGACTATCCACGTGCAACTAACAGTGGGTAAAAGTGCCTTCCAGTTCATAGCCTGCTACAGACCACCCTCCTAAACCCAGGTAACCCATGTGGCCTGCTTATAAACACATGTAAATATGAAGGTGTCTCCAAACAACATTATAGTGGGCAACTTCATCTACCCACACATAGACTGGGAGCATTACTGTAGCTCCAACATCCTAGGCCAAAGGTTCCTAAAATTCATAAACTCAAATGCTATGGAACAACTTGTTACCACTTCCACAAGAGGGGAGAACATACTGCACCTGATCATCACCAACATGAGGACTCTATGCTCCAGACCAGAAGTGTATCCCTCACTGGTAAGATCATACTATAGAGTAATCTCATTGTATATTCACATACCAACCCCTGCCCAGAAACCACAGTGAAAAAGTTGTCTAAAGCAAATTCCACACACCTCAAAACTGAGACAGAGGTGGAATCCTTCAAAGCCCCTGAGCCTGGGAAAATATGGCCCACACTGCTGAATCATTTATAAATGCATTCTATGAACACCTTCAGGAATGCACAGATCATGCAATTCCAAATATAACCATGACCCAATCCTCCAAAGACAGGCGTCCTTTCTGGTGAACCCCAGCCACATAACAGAAAACAATAGAAGGAGGAAGCTACTACATGATCGAGCAATATCCCAGAAAGGGAAGGCATCTCTGATCAGTATTTTGAAAACATTATGGGCACCCATAAAATCGTCTAAGGCTAGTTTCAAAAGAAATATTGCACAAGACACTAAGGATAATCACAAGGCATTCTTTACTTATGTTAGGAATCTGGGTGGGAATTACCAGATATGCTCAGAAGTTGTCCTAAATGACAAGGAATACATCTAAGCCACATACATTGCCAACATCATTGCTGACAGGTTCAGCACAAACATCTCACCCCCCTACCCACCACAAGGGCAAATATATATCCCAGCAGAGTGATGCCCCCCTGACATCTGAGATGCTGAGTCGCCCTCTCCAAAGCAAAAACACAGCATCAATGGGAGCAGACAGTGTCCCAGGCTGCATCCTACATGAACTCCAAGAAGAACTAAACACAAACATAAAACTACTGTTCAATCCCAGCCTTACTACAGGATATGTACCCAAGGAGTGGCGTACAGCAACAGTGATCCCTCTCCACAAAGGTGGTGCCTCAACGGATCCTGGAAAATATCACCCCATACGCCTGACTAGCTTGGTCTGCAAAGCTATGGAAATGATCATCATAGACCTCATAAATAAAGCTATTGGGGACCTACAGACACTGGATCCTACCCAGTTCAGCTTTGTTGAGGGCACATCCTGCCTCTTAAACCTGGTTGATGTCTTTGAAACAGTCACCAAGGCCAGTGACGAGGGGAAGGTGTTCAACACAGCCTACCTGGACCATTAAGTACTGTACATATGATTAGGGACCTGGGGACCTGAGTTGATAGCAAACTCTCATTTGACAACCACATGGTTGTAGTGATTACACACAGTTTATATAGGCCACCTAATCATGAAGAGATTCACAGCTAGATCACAGGAGGTCATCGTGCCTCTTCAGTCATCCCTCATCAGGCCCATAATTGAGTACAATGCCCCTTTTGTGGTGTACCTTACCAGAGACCTGTCCTGCAGCAACTGGAAAGTCCACAAAAGTACCTCACCAAGGGGATCAAAGGGCTCCAACAGATGCCTGACATATAGAACCATGTCCAACCTGGAATTAATGGACATGCTGCACCTCAGAAAATCCAATTTCCATGGAGCTATGCGTTCGTGACACTTGCACCTCAGCACTTACATAAATAGGACATACTGGAGGGACAGATTCATAACCCAGAGGCTCCCTTCACTCTGGAATAAAATCACAGTCCAGGTTAGGGAGAGTCCCTTAATGACTTATTGAGCCCCACACATCCCTGGGAAGAATACTGTTTGGCATTTAGCAGTCTCACGTACATGCCAACACACTAGCGATATGTTCATCCACGACTGGAAATGTATACAGTGGCCTACAATGCAGTCTGCACATGACACACATGACCACCAGAGGGGTATCATACAGATAGATACCTGTTGTCCAAGCCATGCTCTATTACTGTAATGCAACTGTAACTTTGTCATCAGCATGTACTTAACATAGTATTCCAGTAGTACCATGTAGGTGGCAGCACCCATCATGTAGAATGGGTAATGGTGTGTACAGATGGACAAGTGTTTTCTTGTTTATCCTGTGATATTCACATTTCCAAAGATATTGTGCAGTCCCTTGGTGTATCGTCTAAGCAAGAAGGTGTCTTTATGCATATCAGCAACAGTTGCCATACACCTACACTGGATGTCTATTACTCACAGACTTTGCTGTGTTGTAACATGTGTAACATATACTCCAGACATGAACCCTCACCCACATTAATATATCACAGCTTTCATGAGTGTGTGTCACCCAGATGGCCTAGGACACAGATCACTGCAGTAGCCTGCATTGTCAACAACATACATGTATGGCGTACAGTCTGGGAATCTGCAGGACATGCTGGCACAGGTAACAACTGTATTCATATGAGGCGGGCTTCACACATAGGAACTATTGAAGGTCACAGGTACACATCTGTATGTGGCACACACATACCTGATGTGTGCATTGCACTTACTGTTATAATTATATGTCATACAATAATAAAAGCAAAACCCACCACACATTGACAAACTGTGCGACAAACACACACACATGGCTTTTGTAGGATTCAAACCCCTACCTAACTATGTTATGATACTTGAAAGAGATGCATTAGCACAGTGTGCTATTTGCATTACTGGGTGGTTTCTCTTCTCCTGCTGTACTTATAGGGTGCTGACATCATCAGTCTTTACAAAGAGGAATGTACATCATGTAGTGCGTTATTCCAGTTGTCAAAAGGGACATCTCTTTCAAAGAGAATTGCACACATGCACACCCCCAACACACATACTGAGCATTTGCAGGATACAAACCCCTACCTAATTATGTTATGACACTTGAGAGAGAGACACATTAGTTCAGTGCGCTATTTGCATTACTGGGTGGCTTTTCTTCTCCTGCAGTATTTATAGGGTGCTGACATCAGTTTTTACAAAGAGGTATGTACATCTATTACTATCCCTCAGTATGGGGGATAACAATATATATGCATTAACAGACACCTAGTTCAGGGTCACATATGCACATCAGCACTGCCTGGTTATGTTTTATACCATGCTTCGTAAACACAGGACTTGTAACACACAACACAACCAGGGAGTGTATCCATATCCATATGCTCTTCAGTTTTTCCCTTAGAACTGCTCTACTTTCAATCTAAACAGTCTATTATCTTTCTGAAAAGCCCAACACTTGCTCCTAAAGCATTTTTACACAGGTAAAGCACTCTTAAACAAAAAGAAAGCACTACATCCACCTACAATCCCCTTGAGTACCCATTTCCCTATAGGTCCTTTCTGACTCAGTTACACAGCAATCCCTTACACTATTCTAGCATGTTGAAGGGTTAATTACTGGCGTCCTCTCCAGTTCAGCTGGTGAATCTGGGAATCTTGAGGCAATGTTACAACTGCCTCATGTACACAGACAACCCTCTCCTCCTCCCAACAAATACAAATATATGTGAGAGATGCAACTATATAGCCAAACTGGAGGCTTAGCTCTCTCGACTCAGTACTGGCAAAACCAGTCAGGAGGAGAAGGTAACCACACACACCACAAACATCACAACTGCAAACCAAACACGTAAACACACAACAAAATACTCGGAGGCTCTAATTAAAAATCTACCAAAACAACAGAGGCCTCCAAAGCAGATATCCAAGCAACCACTACCTCTAAATATAGCACATGCAACACATAGTTCACAAAGTCAGTGTGCCAAACAGTCACAGCCCTTAAGGCCAAACATATATAGTTGTAATAGGTGACTCCATAGTCAGACACACTGACGTCCCACTCACCAGACTGAACAAGGAAAAGGTTACAGTAAGCTGCCTGTCGGGTGCTAGAATCCGCCACATAACACAAGCACTCAGGTCACTCCAAAGCAAGTACAAATATGACTCAGTCATTGTCCATGCCGGTGTGAATGACCTGAGACGTACCTCCCTGGACTACATGAAAAGAGACATAGAGGAGCTCTCTGATTATGTAGCCCAGACCAGTATGACCCTGACCCTGAGCAGCATCTTACCCTCACCAAGAATGATGCCACAGTACAAAGACAAAATGATCAGCTTTAACAATTGGCTCAATTAATGGTGTCATTCTAGGGGGATCCAATGTCTGTCTGCTTGGGATGACATGCTTGACAAGCCATGCTGCTTCGCAAGGGACAGCTTGCACCTGTCACCCCTGGGCTTCCGGATATTGGCCAAGGCTATTGCCACCCCCATAGTGCCTTTTTTTGGCAAGGCTCAAAAGACAAACCCACCTCCCTAGAAAACACAAGTGGAAAAAAACTAAGGGTAATGCTGCTCAATGCCAGAAGTCTAAACCTCAAGATGCATGCTCTCAAAGCCCTCCTCAGTATGGAGAACATTGATGTCTGTGCAGTGACTGAAACCTGGTTCAAGGCTCCTGAGAGCACCCCAGCTCTACCAGGTTATACCTCATATCGTGCTTTTCGGCCCCAAAACTTGGACCAGACCACAAAAGAAGGGGGAGTATCCATATTCATCAAAGATACCCACACCTCCAGGTTAGTGGCAACCAACGAAGCATTGGAGACCATCCATGTGCAACTAACTGTAGGCAAAACTGCCCTACAGTTTATAACATGCTACAGACCACTCTCTCAAACTCAGAAACCCCACTCAGCCTTCCTGAAGACACTGGAGAGTATGAATGTCTCTCCAAATACCATCATATTGGGAGACTTCAACTACCCAAACATAGACTGGGAGCATTACTCAAGCCCCAACACCCTAGACCAAAGGTTCCTAGAATTCATAAACTCAAATGCGATGGAACAACTAGTCACCACTCCCACAAGAGGAGATAATATACTAGACCCAAAAACAACAAGCTCCAAGATGCAATAACTAGAATACCTGGAATACTGGAACACAACACAAGCAGCACAAACTGTTTGAATGTCTTTAATTCTGGTACCTCGGCCTTCGCCCTCTCATGGAATACATTTTATGAATCAAACAACACCCCTTTTATAACACATCTATGTCATTTGCATAAATAATTGATTCAATAAAACTATTAAACAATGAACCAGATTACTTCAATGACATTTTCACTATATCTTACAGGGCTCTGGAATATTTCGATTGCAATTCTACTGGGATAGTTTATATTATAGGGTGTGGTTGTGCCAAACCAAAATGGTACATTGGTCAAACTAGCAGAAAAGTCAAACTCAGAATTCTGGAACATTTGGGTGACATTAGGCACAAAAGATTAGACAGTCTGGTGGCCAAGCACTTTTGTGAACAGCACAAGGGGGTTCCTGAAGGATTTATTTTTTGTGTTTTGGGGAAACCTAAGAGCTTTGGTGATGACGCAGTTTTTCACAATAAATTATTAGAAATGGAATCCAGATTTATTCTAAATTATAAAACTCTTTTTCCAAATGGTATGAATATGGAAATGTAGAAAATATTTTTATAGAAAAAATTTTGTACTCAAGTTTCATATTTGTAATTAATTATTATATGTATTTAAAGTAAGGGTATGCTTAAACATATATGAGATGGAGTGCATTTATTATAACTAATTAACGTTTTGTAATGAAAAAATTTCTTGTTCATGGAAGAAAATTTGAAATTTAAAATTTGTATATGTATAATGCACCACATCTTGCATACAATAAGAAGCATGAGATTACAAAGGTGAAGTCAGAAATTTTCAGGTGGAAATTTTATAGTGAAAATGTCATTGAAGTAATCTGGTTCATTATTTAATAGTTTTATTGAATCAATTATTTATGCAAATGACATAGATGTGTTATAAAAGGGGTGTTGTTTGATTCATAAAATGTATTCCATGAGAAGGCGAAGGCCGAGGTACCAGAATTAAAGACATTCAAACAGTTTGTGCTGCTTGTGTTGTGTTCCAGTATTCCAGGTATTCTGGAGATAGTATACTAGACCTGATCATCACAAACATGGGGACACAATGCTACACACCGGAAGTATACCCCTCATTGGTGAGATCAGACCATAAATTAATATCACTGGAAATCCACATCCCGCCCCCACCCCCAGCACAAAAGACCACAGTGAAGAATTTCTCAAAAGCCGACTTCACACTTCTTAAGACTGAAGTAGTATCCTTCAAGGCCCCTGGGCCAGTGGAAACCACAGCTCACACCGCTGAATCCTTTATAAACGCTTTCTACGGACACCTTCAAAAATGCATGGATCATGCAATCCCAAATAAAACCAAGACCCATTCCCCCAAAGGCAGGTGTCCTGTCTGCTGGACCCCAGCCATTAACAAGCTGTACAACAGGAAGAGGAAGCTACTACATGACAGAGCAAAATCCCCAAAAGGGAAGGCATCTCTGATCAGTACTAGCAAACAACTATGATCACTCATAAAATCATCCAAGGCCAACTTTGAGAGAAAAATCGCAAAAGACACTAAAGACAATCACAAGGCCTTCTTCAGTTATGTTAGAAACCTGGGTGGAAACTCCCACATATGCTCAGAGTTAGTCCAAAATTACAAAAAATACACTGAACACACAGACATTGGCAACATACTAGCAGACAGGTTCAGTGCAAATCCCCCCTCCCCCCCAAAAGGAGAAATATCTATCCCAGCAGAGTGTATCCTCCCTGACATCTCAGATGCCCAGGTGAGAGCCGCCCTCTCCAAAGCTGAAAACACAGCATCAATGGGACCAGACGGTGTCCAGGGTTGCGTGCTACATGAACTCCAAGAGAAACTAAACTAAGGCTGCTGTTTAATCTTAGCCTTACTACAGGATATGTACCCAAAGAATGGTGTACAGCAACAGTGGTCCCACTCCACAAAGGAGGTGCTTCTACGGACCCTGGAAATTACCGCCCCATAAGCTTGACAAGCCTGGTCTGCAAAGCTATGGAGAGGATCATTATGGAACTCATAAACAAAGACATTGGGGACCTACAGACACTGGATCCTACCCAATTCGGCTTTGTTAAGGGCAGATCTTGCCTTTTGAACCTGGTTGACTTATTTAAAACAGTCACTAAGGCCATTGATGAGGGTAAGGCAGTTCACACAGCCTACCTTGATCTTGCAAAAGCCTTCAACACAATACCCCACTTGGGCATCATAGACAAGCTCACCAGCTTAAATGTAAACCCATATGTCATAAGATGGGTTGCAAACTGGCTCAGGGACAAAACATACAAGGTCAGAATTGCTGGAGCCATGTCGGACTCTAAGCCAGTCACAAGCGGTATCCCACAGGGCTCAGTCCTGGAACCCCTCTTGTTCGGCATTTATTTTTCCAAGGTGCAAGCAAGCATAGGAGGATTGTGGCTGACAAAGTTTACAGATGACTGCATACTGGGCGACATAATTGATACTCCAGCGGACACAAGCATCCTTCAGAAAGGCCTCGTAGAAATGGATAACTGGTGCCAGAGCCATGGTTTTAAACTGAATGCCAAAAACTGTATAGTCATACCCTTTGGGAAAAATAAATTACCCACAAATTACCACATAGATGGTAATCCATTAAGTACGGAAGAAGTAATCAGGGACCTAGGGACCCAAGTTGACATTAACCTCTTATGTGACACTCACATTGCCAAGGTGGTTAGGAAGACCTTCTATATTACCCACCTTATCATGATAGGATTCACATCTAGATCAAGAGAGGTCATCGTGCCCCTATACTCTTCCCTTATCAGGCCCATAATTGAGTACAAAGCCCCATTTGGCATGTACCTTACCCAACACCTGCAGCAGTTAGACAGACCCCAAAAGTACCTCACCAAGAGGATCAAGGGTCTCAAACATATGTCATATGCTGCCCGGCTGAAGAAACTACAGCTCTATTCAGTCGCATACCGCCTACTCAGAGGTGATCTATGCCTGATGTACAAGGCCATGTCCAATCCGGAATTAATGGACATACTCCACCTCAGAAAATCCAAATCCACCAGAGCCACAAGAGCGAGAGATTTGAACCTCAACACAGAAATAAATAGGACGTGCTGGAGGGACAGATTCATAACCCAGAGGCTCCCTACACTGTGGAACAGAATCCCAGTCCATACTAGGCAGACCCCCTCACTGACTCTCTTCAAGAGAAATCTTGACGAGTGGATGTGAGTTTGTAGGTTTACCCCGGGGGTCATCTCTGTGTCACTACTACACAGAGGCACAGTAAACTAAACCCTACATGGGCATAGTATTCTCATTCCAAGGTGTGGCAAAAGTCACACACACTCTGGCTAGGCTTATAAATGCCCTAGGGCAGATAGCCTAGTATGAACCTATGAACCTATATACATCACAGATACACACACCTCTGGGTTGTTACCACTGCAGTAAGCATGACAGGCCATACATATACAACTACCATTGTGCAAAACTGCCTTTTGGTTTGGTGTGTAGTTCAGACCACCCCCTCTCATATCCAGGAACCACATTTAGCTTCCCTGGGAACAGTGTGGGATATGAAGGTGTTCACATATGCCATCACAGTGGTTAACTTCAGGTACAGGAATATTGACTGGGGGAACTACTCAGGCCTCAACAACATCGCCCTACAGCCACTACAATTTGTGAATCCATGTGCTATGGCAGAACCAGTCACCACAGCCACAAGGGGGAATACATATTGGACCTGATCATCACCAACATGGGGACTCTATGTTCCACACTAGAGGTAGACCACCATTGTTCAGATATGACCATAACCAACTTTCCCTGGGCGTCCATATCTGATCTCCACCCCCAGGCAAGGAAATCACTGCTAACAAAGTATTTCTCAAAAGCAGACTTTGCACTTGTGAAGACTGGGGTGGAATACTTTAAAGGCCCTATGCTGGAGGATTATACAGCCCAATCTGCAGAATCCTTTACAAATGCATTCTATGAGCACCTGCAGGTTTTCATTGATCATGCTATCCCAAATAAAACCAAGACTCCTCCACAACAGGAGATCTGTCTGGTTGACACCAGCCATATATAAGCTGTACAACAGAAGGAGGGAGCTAATACATAACAGAGCAATATCCCACAGAGGGAGGACATCTCTGAACAGTATTGGCAAGACACTTAAATCCCTCAAAATCATCACTTGCAAGTTTTGACAGTGAAATTGCCCAGACACTACAGATAAGGATCCCCTCAGTCTGGAATTCCCAATTAATGTTAGACATAGCCTCTCACCAACCCTCTTCCAGCAAACTCCAGCCACATGGATGTGACATTGCAAATTCAACCCCTGGGATCTCCACTGTGTCCCTGCTTGACAGAGGCACAGCAAACTAGCCTGAAACAGTGCCTTCTGTGACCTACTTTACAGAGTCACAGTAGGCTACTGTACTGGGGAGGCAGACACCAAATACACTCTGGCTAGGCTTATGTATTCCCTATGGCAAACAGCCTAGTGTCGACCTTTGAACCCATATGTTTATGTTTGGGATGCACAATATTTGTTGCTGATAAACTGTTTGCAGGTCTTTATTGTTATAGCTTTCCCTGTTTCTATGAACAACTTGTGTATCTGTGGAAGATGTTTGATCATAACAGGGAGCCAGTATATTACTTATGTCTCTATTGTCATTTAACTGTGTGCACTGGGCAGATTGCTGTATTGTGGGAGGTTCCTGGCTTAACACATACAAATGCCAGATATGTGTGGCCGACTGCTATACTGAGACATGGCCTAAGTGTGTGAGCTTGCCCAGTTCAGGCTTTCCATGGTTTGTTGCCTGACATATGTCTCATTTATCAAAGTGTGTGAGCATGCCCACTGTGACCTTTCCATATGTTGAGATCTGAGGTCCACTACATTTGTGGTTGTGTGTGAACTTGAACAACAGTTGACATTTACAGTGTGTGTGTTGGAAGTCATGTTGTGTTCTTACTGCCCAACTGCTTTGTGTCTGAACCCAACAGGGATTATGCTGTGCCTGCAGGGTTTCCATGGGACAGTTTGCATACACTTGTCAATATTCTTTCATACTGACCAAACACTGTAATATTGTCATAGTGTAGTGGTTCAGTTCTTCCACTGTGGTGCACAATATTCTGGGTTTGAGTCCCATCACTACTTTAAATATTCATACTGAGCACACCAGGCTAAGATATGACCATGTTGCATTTTGTTCAGCTATGGCCTACCTAAACCAGGCTTGTCCAACATTACTAGTGTATTCCACAACTTGGGTGGACATTGAGAAACAGTAGGCTATGTGCCCTGGGGCATTTCTAATCCTAGGCAGAGTGTGTTTGTCCTTCAACACACATTTTAACTGGTGTTTGCCATGACATTTTTCAAGGTTAGTATACTGTGGCTCTGTCTAACTGTGACATAAAAGTGATACCCAGGGTAAACCTACAATCTCCCATACACTCATCAAAATTCCTCTTGAAGAGAGTCAATGAGGGACTCTGCCTAACCTGGACTGGGATTTTATTCCAGAGTGAAGGGAGCCTCTAGGTTATGAATCTGTCCCTCCAGTATGTCCTATTTATTTCAGTGCTGAGGTTCAAGTCTCTCGAGCACGTAGCTCGATGGGATTTGGATTTTCTGAGGTGCAGCATGTCCATTAATTCCGGGTTGGACATGGCTTTATACATCAGGCACAGATCGCCTCTGAGCAGGCGGTATGCCACTGAGTAGAGCTGGAGTTTCTTTAACCGGGCAGCATATGGCATCTGTTTGAGCCCTTTGATCCTCTTGGTGAGGTACTTTTGGGGTCTTTCCAGTTGCTGCAGGTGTCTGGTAAGGTACATCCCAAAAGGGGCATTGTACTCAATTATGGGCCTGATGAGGGATGAGTAAAGAGGCGCGATGACCTCCCCATACCTAGATGTGAATCCCTTCATGATTAGGTGGGCTATATAAAATGTTTTTCTAACCACTTTGGCCACGTGGTTGTCAAATGAGAGATTGCTATCAACTTGGGTCCCCAGGTCCCTAATTACTTCTTCTGTACTTAATGGATTACCACCTATGTGGTAATTTGTGGGCACTTTGTTTTTGCCAAAGGGGATAACTGTACACTTTTTGGCATTTAGCTTGAGGCCATGGCTCTGGCACCAGTTGTCTGTTTCTGTGAGGTCCTTCTGGAGGATGCTTGTATCGGCTGGAGAGTTGATTATGGCGCCCAGTGTGCAGTCATCTGCGAACTTGGTCAGCCACAGTCCTTCCATGTTGGCCTGTACCTCCGAGAAATATATACCGAACAAGAGAGGTCCCAGGACTGAGCCTTGTGAGATGCCACTTGTAACTGGTTTGGAGTCCGACATGGCACCAGCAATTCTAACCATGTGGGTTCTGTCCTTGAGCCAGTTTGCAACTCATCTAGTGACATAGGGGTTTATATTTAAGCTGGTAAGCTTATCTATAATGCCCAGGTGGGGTATTGTATCAAAGGCTTTTGCGAGGTCCAAGTAGGCTGTGTGGACTGCCTTCTCCTCGTCAATGGCCTTGGTGACTGTTTCAAAGAAATCAACCAGGTTTAAGAGGCAGGATCTGCCCTACACAAAGCTAAACTGGGTAGGATCCAGTGTCTGTAGGTCCCCAATATCTTTATTTATGAGGTCCATGATGATCCTTTCCATAGCTTTGCAGACCAAGCTAGGCAGGCTTATGGGGCAATAGTTTCCAGGATCCATTGGGGCACCACCTTTGTGGAGAGGGACCACTGTTGCTGTACTCCACTCTTTGGGTACATATCCTGTAGTAAGGCTGAGACTGAACAGTAGTTTTATGTTTGGGTTTAGCTCTTTTTTGGAGTTCATGTAGGACACAGCCCGGAACACCGTCTGGTCCCATTGATGCTGTGTTTTTTGCTTTGGAGAGGGCAGCTCTTACATGAGCATCTGAGATGTCAGGGGGGCAGCACTCTGCTGGGATAGATATTTGCCATTTTGGTGGGGGGGGAGTTTGCGCTGAACCTGTCAGCTAGGATGCTGGCAATGTCTGTGGGTTCAGTGTATTTTTTGTCATTTTGGACTAATTCTGAGCATATCTGGGAATTCCCACCCAGGTTCCTAACATAACTAAAGAACACCTTGTGATTATCCTTAGTGTCCTGTGCAATTTTTCTGTCGAAGCTGGCCTTAGACGATTTTATGAGTGCCCGTAGTTTTTTGCTAATACTGATCAGACATGCCTTCCCTTTTTGGGATTTTGCTCTATCATGTGGTAGCTTCCTCCTTCTCTTGTATAGTTTGTTTATGGCTGGGGTCCACCAGACAGGACGTCTGCCTTTGGAGGATTGGGTCTTTTATTTGGGATTGCATGATCCATGCATTCCTGAAGGTGTTCATACAATGTGTTTATAAAGGATTCTGCAGTCTGGGCCGTATTTTCCACAGGCCCGGGGGCTTTGAAGGATTCCACCTCGGTTTTGAGGAGTGTGAAATTTGCTTTAGAGAAGTTTTTCACTGTGGTTTTCAGGGCAGGGGGTGGGGTCGGGATGTGAATATCCAGTGAGATTAGTTTATGGTCTGATCTTACCAGTGAGGGATACACTTCTGGTCTGGAGCATAGAGTCCCCATGTTGGTGATGATCAGGTCCAGTATGTTTTCCCCTGTTGTGGGAGTGGTAACAAGTTGTTACATAGCATTTGAGTTTATAAATTCTAGGAACCTTTGGGCTAGGTTGTTGGAGCTAGAGTAATGCTCCCAGTCTATGTTTGGGTAGTTGAAGTCGCCCAATATAATGGTGTTTGGAGAGACCTTCATATTTTCCAGTGTTCTCAGGAAGGCTGAGTGGGTTTCCTGGGTTTGGCAGGGTGGTCTGCAGCAGGCTATAAACTGGAAGGCAGTTTTACCCACTGTTAGTTGCACATGGATAGTCTCTGATGCTTCGTGCTGTGCCACCAGCCTGGAGGTGTGGGTATCTTTGACAAATATTGATACTCCCCCTCCTTTTGTGGTTTGGTCCAAGTTTTTGAGCCGAAAAGCATGGTAAGAGGTATAACCTGGTAGTGCTGGGGTGCTCTCGGGAGCCTTGAACCAGGTTTCTGTTACTGCACAGATATCAATGTTCTCCATGCTAAAGAGAGTTTCGAGTGCGTGCATCTTGAGGTTTAGACTTCTGACATTGAGTAGCATTACTCTTAGTTTCTTATCCCTTGTGATACCTATGGAGGTGGGTTTGTCTTTTGAGCCTTGCCTAAAAAAAGCCCTATGGGGGTAGCAAGAGCCTTTGCCAATAACCCTTTGATCCTCCTGCTGAGGTACTTTTGGGGTCTTTCCAGTTGCTGGAGGTGTCTGCTAAGGTACATCCCACAAGGGGCATTGTACTCAATTGTGAGCCTGATGAAGGATGACTGAAGAGGCATGATGACCTCCCTTGATGTAGATGTGAATACCTTCATGATTAGGTGGGTATATAAAATGTTATTATAACCGCTACGGCCACATGGTTGTCAAATACAAGATTTCTATCAACTTGATTCCCCAGGTCTTGTATTACTTCTTCTGTACCTAATGGGTTACCACCTATGTGGTAATTGGTGGGCACTTACTGTTTTTCCAAAGGGGATGACTGTACACTTTTTTGCGTTTAGCTTGATGACATGGCTCTGGCACTAGTTGTCTGTTTCTATGAGGCCCTTCTGTAGGATGCTTGTGTCAGCTGGAGGGTCAGATATGGCGCCCAGTTTGTAGTCATCTGCAAACTTGTTCAGACACAGTCCTTCCATGTTGGCTTGTACCTCCGAGAAATATATACCAAACAAGGGGGGGGCCCAGGACCGAGGCTTGTGGGATGCCAGTTGTAGCTGGTTTGGACTCTGACATGGCTCCAGCATTTCTGACCATGTCAGTTCTGTCCTTGAGCTGGTTTGCAACCCATCTAGTGACATAGGGGTTTATATTTAAGCTGGTGAGCTTATCTATAATGACCAAGTGGGGTATTGTATGGAAGGCTTTTGCAAGGTCCAGGTAGGCTGTGTGGACCACCTTCCCCTCATAAATGGCCTTGGTGACTGTTTCAAATGACTCAACCAGGTTTAAGGGGCAGGATCTGCCCTTAAGTAAGCCACACCGGGTAGGGTCCAGTGTCTGTAGGTCCCCAATATCTTTATTTCTGAGGTCCATGATGATCCTTTCCATAGCTTTGCAGACCAAGCTAGTCAGGATTCTGGGGTGATAGTTTGCAGTATCCATTCAGGCACCACCTTTGTGGAGAGGGACCACTGTTGCTGTACACTGCTCTTTGTGTACATATCCTGTGGTAAGGCTGAGATTGAGCAGTAGTTTTATTTGATGTTCAATTCTTCTTGGACTTCATGTTGGACTCAGCCCGGGACACCACCTGGTCCCATTGATGCTGTGTGCTTTGCTTTGGAGATACTGGCTGTTACCTGAGCATCTGCAATGTCAGGGGTCACTCTGCTGTGATAGATTTTTAGCCTTTTGGTGGGGGAGTTTGCACTGAACCTGTCAGGTCAGATGTTGGCAATGTCTGTGGGTTTGGTGTATTGTTTGTCATTTTGGACTAATTCTGAGCATATCTGGGAATTCCCACCCAGGTTCCTACCATCAGTAATGAAAGCCTTGTGGTTATCCTTAGTGTCCTGTACAATTTTTATCTCGTAGCTGGATTTGATGTGTGGCCATAGTTTTTTGTCATAATACTGATCAGTGATGCCTTCCCTTTTTGAGTTTTGCTCTATCATGTAGTAGCTTCCTCCTTCTCTTGCATGGTTTGTTGATGGCTGGGGTCCACCAGACAGGATGCCTGCCTTTGCAGGATTGGGTCTTGGTTTTATTTGGGAATGCATAATCCATGCATTCCTGAAAGTGTTCATAGCATGCATTTATAAAGGGTTCTGAGGTCTGGGCCATATTTTCCACAGGCACAAGGGCTTTAATGGATTCCACCTCAGTTTGGAGGAGTGCATAATTTTCTTTACACATGTTTTTCACTGTGGTTTTCTGGCCACGGATTGGGGTCAGGATGTGACTAACCAGCGAGATTACTCTATGGTCTGATCTTACCAGTGAGGGATACACTTCTCGTGTTGGCCATAGAGTCCCCATGTTGGTGATTATCAGGTCCAGTATGTTTACCCCTCTTGTGGGAGTGGTGACAAGTTGTTCCATAGCATTTCGGTTTATGAATTCTAGGAACCTTTGGCCTAGGATGCTGGAGCTAGAATAATGCTCCCAGTCTATGTTTGGGTAGTTGCAGTCACCCAATATAATGTTGTTTGGAGAGACATTCATATTTTCATGTGTTCTCAAGTAGGCCAAGTGGGGTTCCTGGATTTAGGAGGGTGGTGTGTAGCAGGCTACGAACTGGGAGGCAGTTTTAGCCACTGTTACTTGCACGTGGATAGTCTGTGCTGCTTCATGCTGTGGCACCAACCTGGGGGTGTGGGTATCTTTGACAATGGTTGATAGTCACCCTCCTTTTGTAATTTGTTCCTTGTTTTGGGGCTTTAAAGCATGGTATGAGGTGTAACCTGGTAGTGCTAGGGTGCTCCTGTGAGCCTTGAACCAGGTTTCTGTTGCTGCACAGATATCAACATTCTCCATGCTGAGGAGAGTTTGGACTGCATGCATCTTGCAGTTTAGACTTCTGGCATTGGGTAGCATTACTTCTAGTTTCATATCCCTTGTGATACCTATGGAGGTGGGTTTGTGTTTTGAGCCTTACCTATTCAAGGCACTATGGGGGTGACAACAGCCTTTGCCAGTATCCAAAAGGCCAGGGGTGAATGGTGCAAGCCATCCCTAGCTGAGCATCGTGTCTTGCTCAGCATGTCATCCCAGGCTGACAGGCATTTGATCCCCTTTGACTAACAACAATACTTAAGCCAATTGTTGTAATTGATCATCTTGTCTTCATATTGTGGCATCATGCTTGGTGAGGGTAAGATGTTACTCAGGGTCATCAAGTTTGCATATACTACATGGTGTTACATTGCTTAACACATGGCAATCATGCCTCAGGTGGTGCTGCAGGGCTACCTGTGTTGGATGCACATACTACACTCCCTGTACATGTTTGAAAGCAGGTTGTGTCAACTTAGGCATCCCTTTTACTATATGTGCGAGTTGGAGAAAGGTATCATTTCCAGGGTTCCTACTGAGCCAGTGTATGTGCTATGCGTTGCCTCTTTGCCAAGGCCAAGGCATACTGGGCATGCCTCCTTCTGCCTACTGGGGCAGGCTCAGGTTGTTCCTCCTCCGAGTCATGCTCTGCCTGTGATGGCCTTGGCAATGGTGGGGGGCTGTTTGGGACGGGCCTATGCTGGTCCTGCTGCAGCTGTTTTCTCAGAATCATATTATGTAGCATAGCACATACCATGACAATTTGGGTAGATGTAGTTGGTGAGTACTGCAAGGCTCCACCAGATGTGTCCAAGCACCAGAATTGTGACTTGAGCTGCCCAAACACACACTCTATTACATTATGTGTTTGTGCGTATGCCTCATTATGGCATTCCTGTTCAGGAGTGTGTGCATTTCTGATGGGTGTCATCAGCCACGGCTCCAGTGCATAGCCAGCAGACCCCCAGTAGGTGACCATGTGGGATGTCCCCATTGGCAAATGCCAGGTACAGCTGCGTCAGATGCCAGATATGGGAATCATGGTAGCTAACAGGGCAGCCAGCACACACATTCATTATTATGCCCTGGGCATCACACACAACCTGGCAGTTGATGGAGGGGAAGCCCTTGCGGTTAATGAAGGCCCTATCCCGCTCACCGGCTGGTGCTTTGATGCGTATATGCGTGCAGTCTATTGCACCCACTACCTCAGGGTGTTCCGCTATTTGCTGGAAGAGACACATATTGCTGGCTAATACCTCACAGGAATTGGGGAAATATACATGATCACCGACATGTGCTGACATGGCGTCCAGGAACTGGTGCAGTACCCTGGATGCTGATGCCTGTGATATCCCCATCATATCACCAGTTGGTCTCTGAAAGGTACCTGTTGCTAGTATTCTTAGGCAAGCACATACCTTGGTTTCCACTGGGATGGGTTCCCCTCTGTTGGTTCTGTGTGTGAGGCGTGGCCTGCACAGCTCAACAATTTGTTGAAGGAGGTCTTTGTCCACTCTATAGCGCTCCACTATCTCCAGCTCATGTAACCCCTGGTAGGTGACCCTGGGCCTGTACACTCTTCTCCATCTCCTCACTGTGGGTTGTCCAGCAGCATTTGCATTGTCACCACCTTCAGCATGTTGCATATGTCGCCTTATAACAGCTATGGCAGCCCCTAGCATTTTTTGTCTGAGTGAAGATTTTTCAGTTTTCACTTCTAGTAGCTTACTCCAGTGTTGCAGTGTCTCTTGAGAGACACATACTGCACTGTTGTTTGCAGAGTTTTCAGTGCTGGGCTGGGCTACTGTTCTGCCTGTGTAATTGCCTGATTCTGATTGTTTTCACCTGCTAGCTCTGCTAGTATTCCCTGGTAGCTTCCTACAATTTGTGGTGCTTCCTTTTTCCTGACTGCTTCCTCAGGGGGAGCGACGCACATACAGGGGCACACACGTGCTCAGCAGCTAACACACGCGCACACATGCTTAGATGGACTACAACTTGCTTATTCGGGTTAAAACGCGTGCACACTAGCGCAGACATGCTTACAAGTGTTTAAACAGGCTTCTACATGCTTACTCCGGTGTAAACGCATGCACTTATGCTTACACACATGCACTCCATCTTACTCGGGCTTCCCAGCTTGCACACGTGTGCATGCACGCTCATCAAGAAACTTTGGTGTTATCCATAGTTTACACCTTCCATTTCTTGGCTTTCCCATGTCTACCTGTTGACACACCTCTTTCCATGATGTCTAACTGACAGCTTTCACATCTCACTCTGCTCCAATGAGCTTCATTTCTTTCATACATACCCCCTGTGATGTCACCTATCTCCTACTCTGTTACTCCCCCTTATCCTACTCCTACACTCCAGGGAATGTGCTCATATGTTATGTAAAAGTGCGATTCACTATCCTAACACTCATTTACATAGGATTGCCTGCTAATGCTTAATTACATGTCTTACACTGAGCTTCCTCCCTTAGCAACCCTACTCAGTGGCCATGTTGTTTTCAGCCTGCTATTCCCTTACATTGTATATTGATGGTTTGCATAAAACCCATGTTTATGGGTTTTAAATATTTTTCTGTTGATTTTTTATTTTTTTTTTTAGCGCAGCCCATTTGCGTGGCACTGCGCTACGTTTAAACATCGGCGATCACCGAAAAAAAAATACATTTTTATTTTAATTTTGCATGGAGGTACGTTGCCAGTGGCCACATATTTGGCCATTAGCATGCTTCCTGGAACATATGCAACCTTTATTTGGAGCTGACAAGGCTCCATTGTGCTATTTGCAGAATGGTACTCAGTTGTCAACTGAGTACATTTCTGCAGATAACACGGCTCTTACATGGACAGGTTTGTGCTTCCTGGATCATGAAATTACCTCATTTGCATGCCTTTCAGCTGTAAGTGAGATAATTTGCATATCCAAGCCCTGTCCATATAAGATCCATTTTAGGAGCTCTCTTAAACGCCCCTGCAGGCTGTTCATGGATCGCTCGTTGGACATGATGGCTGCATGGAGTCTTACACTACTCTTAGACTCTGTGCAAGCCATCATGAATCTGGCACACAATGTATTGACATCTGTCTATATCTCAAAGTTATTTCTTGCATAATGTTATGAAATGATGATGGGGAGTCATGTCATATTGGGATAATGGGGACATTTAGCATGTATGATGGTGTTTTGATACCTGGATTATTTAATATGCTTATGGATATTATATAATATGTAAAACAATGCTTTTTGCTATATTTCACATTTATAAGGCATATATTTTGAAAATAAATATCATCCTATATCAGTCAGTCAAGCTTATACCTATGCTGTGACACTGTAGGTCAACTCTGTTTTTAAATCTTTGTTAAACATTGTCACTGGGATTCAGTAAACTCTGTGTAGGCTTTGCGTGAAGCTTAGATGGAGTTTACATGTGGGCATGGTGATGTGGGGTGACCAGCAATGCTAATTACATATTCATACAGTGCACCACATTTAAACTTAAATAAGCATGGTTTTGTGGCTGGTAAATGTTGCCAGGCAGAAAACCATGTAAAGCAACATGGATAGCAATCTTATTTACAGCAGAGCACAGTCGGTTACCATGTTTATGCGGTATGCCACAATGATCACCAGGGCTTAGCAAGAAATCTAGACAAAGCCCAAACATAATGTGGGGACAATGACTCAGAAATAGGGACATATTCTACATATTGGCATGTTAGAAATGTGCTAAAACAACAAGAGATTTGTATTAAAATACATTTTCTGAAGGATTTGAAGTCTGAAACTCAAATTAATGCAATTATTTAGTGACAACAGTCCTGAGATCATCCCAGTGATATAGGTGAAAACCAGAAATTTTATCAGGAACAGACTAAAAGATATAAGGCAAAAGTCTGGACATACTGCAAAGGTCTACACAGTTGAGAGGTATGGTATGTATATGGTCCAAACAACGTAGAAGGCAGTATAAACAGTGCAGAGTATTCTGAAATGCCATTTCTGGCATTCTGTCCTGGTATTGTGTAAATTATCTGTAAGGGTACATGGACACCATTTAAAATAAACACTCAGGGGAAGTATGTGTATTCAATAGGTACACACAGATGATTTGTAGGAATGAACAAAGGGAAAGAGGACAGGTGAAACAACCTAATGTACAGCAGATGAGGAAATGTCAATGGAAGACAGCAGTAGCAGCAACACTAATCACATATCAGTATGGTACAGCAGAGACTGTACAGTGAAAATGTGTATTATGTGACTGACACACAAGGTGACATAACAATGGGAAAGATGCCTGTATGAGAAAATAATTCTTACATGAACAGTGCAGAGGACATCTATCAGGGATGTTATATACAATTGGGGTAGGGTGCATTTTGAGAAGCTGTGCAAACTGATTTGCCTGCATATGAGTGCAATTTCAGCAGAGGTTTCCAGCAAGTGTGACACAGGAAAAGGCTCATGTACAACATTAAATGAAGAATGGATAATTATGGACAATATCAGAATATCACCACCAGTAATCCCATGTCTCTGACATAACATATGTGATTTTGAGTGATCAGAAAGGATTCTGCACAAACACACTTGTACCACTGTTATGACATGTCTGCACTCTATGAAGATAATCATATACACCATTCTGACACTGTAACATCTGTGTAGGTGTTAGTAGGGACACTGGTATACCTGTTTGTGACATTCTGATCAATACAGGCTAGTTGACTGGTGTGCATGGCACACACACACACACACACACACACATATATATATATATATATATATATATATATATATATATATATATGCCACAATCCACAGTATCACAAATGGTACCCATGCCATTAATGTTGTCAAACAGCTATGTATGCACTATGTGCATCACCGGAACAGGTATCACATATGCACCTGGTGTAACAACTTGATGGAGTTTCTGCACCATCAGACAGTAATGTTAATCCCAAAAAACGAATACCTAGGTATAACTGATAGGATGTGCAACAGCTCACTTTAGCAAAGTTGGTACATTTCAGTTACACATCACTGGAAGATGTTTAGTAAGGTACATGAAGAAGGGTCCATTGTACTCAGTTGTTGGTGTGATGAAGGCTGTGAACTATGGAGGTATTATGGCCTCTGATGTGCATGTCCTTTGCATACTCAGTAGTTGTATTACATACACGGGAGTAGTCAACACTGTGACCACATGCTGGTGGATGTGCCACTCTACCCCAGGACACAGGCTGATTATAAGGTGAGATGTCTGCATTATACCTGGGATGTATGTCTTTTTTTCCTGATGAAACAAATCCCCCCATCTTTTTGTGTAATTGCAGGTGTTGTCATGGCTGTGGCATAATCTGTGGCGGCTGTTGATACTGTTTGTATTATACTGATATCACAGATGAAGTCAATGATTGCCCACTATCTGTAATCTTTCAGACAGCTATTGGGACACAGAATGTGTATGTCATTCATGATGTCTGTGATTTAAATAATGGACAGGAAAGTGCCTAGCAGACAGTCTTGATGTACAGACCTGATAACTGGACCTTAGATATAGCTCACTTCACACATTTCAACATATTTTTGATGCAAAATGTATGTGATACAATGGTGTCCCCACTTGGTGATATAGGTGTTTGTGGCCACACCTGACAGTGCTGAGTGAATACCTCACTGTGGATTTGTGTCAAATATGCTGGGTGTGTCAAGGTCAAAAGGATGATAGTGTTGTCATCATGTATGTCCTTGTTGACTTCTTTGAGGACATGCATGCATCGGGTGCTGTCCCCCCAACTCACATGGATGCTTGTTGATGTACACCCATCTACAGGAACATAGTCTGTGTGGAGGGTGTGTTAAAGTGTGTATTCAACCGTGTCAGGAAGGTGTATGTGCTGAATCACATGATAGGTGATCTGTGATGTTGTCGCAGCCCATTGATTCTGTGTGATAGGCTTGGATGAAGGTAAGACAGTGCATACTGGATTTTTTGATCTGGCCTAGGGTTTGGACACAATCTCCCACATAGATATCATTGAGAAACTCACCCAGCTGGGGATTAACCCTTACATCACTACACCGGTAACCAACTGGCTCAATGACAGAACACATACTGTAAAAGCTGACGAATTAACCTGTACCAGAACAGCTGTCACCATTAGTGTACCCGTGTGATCTGGGCTTGCCCCTTTAGTGTTTAGACTCTATTTCTCAACATTTCAGGCTGAACTATATGGCCTTTGGCTTACCACGTTTACTGATTCTTACATATTGCGCACCTATAATGACAACATACTACAGGATGAGCTAACACAGATCAATGACTGATGACAAAGCCACATTCTACATATGAATGCAAAAATGTGTCTTTATTTTGTTCTTCTGCAAACTGGAATTCCCTGCTAATTACAGCATTGGTAACAGCCTCACTATCCTGAAACCCAGTGATACAAGCACTGGGAACACGCGTCAATAGCAATCTGATCTTTGACCACCAAGGTATTGAAAGCCTATGTTGTGCACATCATAAGTTATGCCATCACATTCAGATCTGAAGATTATATTACATTACTGGACTCAAACCTCATCAGAACACTAATAGAGTATAATTGTCTCTTTTGCATGTACCTTACCAAACGCATGCAGCAGCTGGAGACCCCTTGGGTTTCTCACCAAGAAAACACAGGGCCTACAAACCATGCCATGATGTATATGGATAGACTGAAAGCCATGTCACTGTAATCTGGATCATATAGTATGATAGATAGGTCTCATAGAAATGGATAACTGGTGCCAGAGCCATGGCCTTAAGCTAAATGCCAAAAAATGTATAGTCATACCCTTTGGGAAAAACAAGGTAACCCCTAATTACCACATAGGTGGTAATCCATTAAACACGGAAGACGTTATCAGGGACATGGGGACCCAAGTTGACAGTAACCTCTCTTTTGACACTCACATTGCCAAAGTGGTTAGGAAGACCTTCTACATTGCCCACCTGATCATGAAGGGATTCACATCCAGATCAGGAGAGGTCATTGTACCCCTGTACTCTTCACTTATCAGACCAATGATTGAGTACAATGCCCCATTCGGAATGTACCTTACCTGACACCTGCAGCAGTTGGAAAGACCCCAAAAGCTTCTCGCCAAAAGGATAAAGGGGCTCAAACATATGTCATACGATGCCCGACTGAAGAAACTCCAGCTCTATTCAGTCGCATACCGTCTGCTCAGAGGTGATCTGTGCCTGACATATAAGGCCATGTCCAACCCGGAATTAATGGACATGCTCCACCTCAAAAAATCCAAATCCACCAGAGCCACGAGAGCAAGAGACTTAAACCTCAACACGGATATAAATAGGATGTGCTGGAGGGACAGATTCATCACCCAGAGACTCCCTACACTATGGAACAGAATCCCAGTCCATGTGAGGCAGAGCCCCTCACTGACTCTGTTCAAGAGAAATCTTGATGAGTGGATGGGAGATCATAGGTTTACCCCGGGAATCATCTCTGTATCACTGCTGGACAGAGGCACAGCAAACTAATGGGTATAGTATTCTCATCCTAAGGGGTGGTGAAAGCCACACACACTCTGGCTAGGCTTTTAAATGCCCTAGGGCAGATAGCCTAGTATGAACCTATGAACCTATGAAACCTATGAGGTGACTTCGGCCTGGCCCCCAGGCCAGTCTCTTTTCCTGCCCTTGTGGGAATAGTACACATCCACAAGTCAGATATAGCTGATAATATCTGCAGTGTCTGGTGAGAAAAGTATGGTAATAGCATTGTCCCACATGCTGGTGTAAAAAGGTCTCTGTAATGTCAAGCAAGTCCACAAGCACATAGACCCCCACCTGGCTGCAGTGAGAATCAACCCCCTACCTATCTAAGTACACAGAGTACAGAACTCTGTGTTTAAGTCAAGCACCACAGCTCAAGTCTAACTTGGACAGTCTCAAACAACACTTTATAGCTGATGACATCAGCAGCTTTTGGTGAAGAGAATATTTTAATAACACTGTTTCACATGCTAGTGTAAAAGGCTCTTTATAATGTCAAGCAAGTGCACACACACACACACACACACACACACACACACACACACACACACACACACACACACACACACACACACACACACACACATGCACACACACACAAACACACACACTCCACTTGACTGCAGTGAGAACAAAACCCCTACTTAAGTTCACAGGCTACAGAGCTCAGTACTTTATGCATGCACCACTGCACATGTCTGACTTTTGCAAGGCTGCAGGACAACCTCTAGTGCATGACATCAGCAGTGCATGTAGGAGAGAAGATGTTGGGAGGTCAGTATGAAATGAATGCGTAGGCATGTGCAAGTGCCAAGATACTGTTAATTCATGAGACTGGAATGGTAACTGTAGTAAATATACTTATTCTCTTCTGGCTAGATAAACACACATACACACACACACACACACACACACACACACACACACACACACACACACACACACACACACACACACACACATATATACACACACACACACACCACACACACAAGGACACACACACACACGCACACACACACACACACACACACACACACACACACACACACACACACACACACACACACACACACACACACACACACACACACACACACACACACACACACACACACACACACACACACACACACACAGTTGACTGCAGTGAGAACAGAACTCTTATTACTTATCTAAGTACATAGACTACAGAGCTCAGTACTTTATGCAAGCAGCATAGCACATGTCTGACTTTTACAAGCCTGCAGGACAACTTCTAGTGGATAACATCAGCAGTGCATGTAGTAGAGAAGATTTTGGGAGGCCTGCATAGGTTCATAGCTTCATAATTCCATAGAAGTTTACTAGGCTAATGGGCCTACACCTTTACAAGCCTAGCTATGTAAAAACCCAAGTACCCTTACTGAGCATAGTTACATGTTTATTGTTAGCAGAGCAATTTTGGGATCGACACCGGTTACCCCTGTCCATGAGGGACATATGTGCCACCCATTGGGTGAATTTACAATCACCCATTTGATTGCCAAGGTTGTGCTTGAATAGGGTCATTGAGATGCACTGCTTCACATGCAGTAGGAGTCTATTCCAACGCATATTCTGTTTATGTCATATGCTAGGTTGAGTTTCCTGGAGGAAGTTATTCTTATCCCATTTGATTTGCAGATGTCCAGCATTTCAAGTAGGGCAGGGTCTGAAACTGCTCTGTAGGCCAGGCAGATGTCACCTGTCAGCAGCCTATATGATACTGAGTACAGTGATAGGGCTTACTCTTTCCATGCATGTCATGTTTTGGAGGCCCTGGATTCTCCACATCAGAAACCTCTGTGGTTTCTTCACTTCCTACAGGTGTCTGGTGAGGTACATACAGAAGAGATCATTGTACTTAATTAGTGGTCTGATAATGGTCAAGCACAGTGGAGCTATCACCTCCCTGCTCTTGGATGCGATGCATTTATTGATGAAGTGTGCAATCTAGAATGCATGTCTTACCACTATGGACACATAATGATCAAAGTTTAGATTATCAACCTATGTTTCTAAGTCTCACACCACTGTGTTTCAGCTTAGAGGGTGCTATATATACCATAATTAGCAGGGGTACTTCTTAGCCAAAGGGGACAATTTAGCATTTTTTTACATTAAGTTTCAGTCCGTGAGTTTGGCACCAGTCATTTGTCTGTGTCAGGCCTTTCTGTAATATGTTAAAATCATTGGGAGATTCTATATGATTGTTCCCAGTTGACTGTCATCTGCAAACTTGGTAAGCCACAGTCCATCTACCTTTTCCTTAACTTTGAAATATAATTTCCAAATAGTAGAGGGCCAAGCATAGATCTTTGTGGTACTCCACTGATAACTGGTCTACTAATAAGAGAAAATTCTTTGTATGGTGTAACTTCGTAATAAATACCTACGAGAACACCTGTAAGTGCCAAGGCATTAGCCGAGAACTAACTTTAGCGAGCCAATATAAAATAAAATACTGACGTTTTATTATAAAAATGACAAACCAAACAAATATGGATACAAGAGTTTAGCGCTTTCACCCACAATATCAGGGCTTCCTCAGAACTCATAATACAAATTGATGTCAGCACTTAAATAACTTTTTCCGCGCCAAAAAACTCAAGTATTTAAAGTGACACAGCATACAAATAAAATACTACAAATACTAAATACTGAATCTATACAAATGAAACCAATAATACACGTAGCTCTTCTTCATTATAATCTGTTGCTGGAATGACAAATAATTAATTGTATGTTAAAAACTTCCTAAGCAAAACTTAGCTTGGATAAAAATACATTGATAATGCTTCCATTAACTGTGTTTATAAGTACAGATATTAATATCAGAAACACTGAAACCATCTTTTTTGTATATATAATAAAATATAATATACAATATGATACCTAAATTATAAATTTATATATAGTATATTAAAAACTTTATTCTAATAATTTATATGGTAATTGACTTAATATAAATTTTATAAAATATATAACTTGTTAAAATGTTAAAACTGATGAAAAGACTAATTGAAAATAAAAATTATATGAAATACTAAAATATACTAAAATTATGTACACTTTCAATACAAATGTTTGTTTGTTAGTTGTTGTAAATTCTTTATACTCTTCAAAGGTTTAATCGATATGCGGTCATTTAGACCTAGAGGGGTGGTGGCATCAAGATATATTTGCCACCAAACCTCTCTATAGCTTAATAAGTTTTTTACATCTCCACCCTTCGGGTCTGTTTTGACCGTTTCCAATATAATAAATTTAAAATGATGATCTTCCCCCTCATTAAAAATGTGTCTGTAAAGTGCATTATTCTTGTCTTTCGTCTTTATGCTGTACATATGATCATAGATTCTTTTCTTGAGATGTCTCTCAGTTTTACCAACATAAAAACTATGACATTTTTGGCAAATACTTAAATAAATAGCTAACTTACTATTACAATTGCCTAACTTACTTATAATACAACTTCTTAACTCATTTTTAAGAAGATCTTAGTCTCGTCAGCCATATATTTGCACTGATTGCAGGCACCACATTTTAAACTCCTACCTATAGCTAACTTCTTATTAATCTTCACATCTTTTTTATTATCATTTACTAACATCTGTTTAATATTGGTCCCCATTTTGAAAATGAAATTTGGTTTTGTACCAATAACCTTATTAATTTGGACATCATTAAAAATTACATTCCAAAATTCAAGAAGCCACTGCTTCTTAAGGGTACCACTGTACCAGCTGCTGGGGCAGTACTACCTGTGGGTGCAGGGAGTACAGGGGCAACAGAGGGAGTGTTGCCAGATTGGGTCCCAGAAGTGCTGGGCAACAATGCTGGAGCAGGTGGATGCAAGGCAAGCTGATCCACTGGGGCTGGCCCACCACTGTGTTGTGTAGCATTTAGTGATTTGGTACACATGGATGACATGGAGAGATAAGGGCTGGGGTGAGGGAAAAAAGAGATGAAATTAGTACCATCATATGTAACTTTAATTAATGCATTAACACAATTATGTGGCTGTTTTATCTGAAGTATTACATTTAAGTATATAGCCTAACAAATACAAACTATAGCTACAGATTGTTGAAAGTAATCCTTGATATGTGCATATATTGCACATATGCGTGTTCCAATTATACAGATTACAGTTAACACCAGGACATTTATGCAACTTGTATAGAGTTTACTTTATCATAAATATTATTTAAGAAATGCACTACTGAATAGTTGTGACGTGTGGTATTTGAAACCCAGAAACCCTGTCTACAGTCTTATATTTGACTCCTAAAGTTTGTTTGTGCTATAGACATGCTTACTTGCTTTTACAATTAGGACATGCATGCTCAATTTGCTACAACTGTATAACCCCCAAAAAATTTATCTTTAACTCATAAACCTACACAGAAAAGAACAGAAGAGCATTATGGATACCAGTCTTGCCTAAATTTAACTTTCTGAGTATTAGAGATACTCTCTTATTGTCATACTTATACAACTGTGGGGTGTCCACAGTCTCAGATTCAGTCAACCAATGGTTGAGGGTATCCCTTTTGCACCTGTGTAGGTCATTACTATGATGCGTACACTGTTCTCCAGTATGTGGGATGCCAGTAGCACTGGATACAGCCTGAGCCAAACTGCTCCATGCCTCGGGCTTGTACTGGTCGCCAGAATTGTCCCCCTGCAAAAGCCTTTTGCTGTGGTGCTTTACCAGGAGTCCAATAAATATACTGGACAGCTGGACATCCCACATATGTGCCCTAAACTGGGCAGTTTCCTCATTAACTCCAGCCATGTATAACACCTGAACTAGAGCAATGGAAAATTATGCTATCCTGCCAAATTCAGTTACTGAGTTTACTGTTAGTGTGCAAACCTGAGCAATGGTGCCAACCATGTTTGCATGATGTTAAGCAGAGAACAGCAGTGTCAAGCAGGGATGACATAAATATTTGAAACAGGAAGGTTAATCTGACACTCACCCCCAGTGGGGGGGCATCCATAAAGGAAAAGGATAATAAATACACACACAGTAAATTACAATTTCCCTTAAGAGCACACATATATCACAGTCAGTCTAGGGCTGGTTTCTCCTTTTCTCTCCAGTTCCCCAATAAGACTCCCCACTGGCACAGCTATAGGGTCCAGATCTCAGCCTAGTGGGCAAGCTAAAGCCTCCAGCACACTCTCTGTCCAACCAGTGCTTTGTGTCCCTGCCCAAGTAGAGAACACACACACACTTTGAGATAAGAGTCATATACAACCACACAGACACTCCTGGGGAAGGCTGGCACAGATTCTACAGCTGTGCCCCTTTTACCCAGACTATATGGTAGTACCACTTGCCACCACCCACTAATATTTATCAGCTACTAAAAGGCCCTTATGAAAGGGTAACCAATTATACTGTGCAATATTATTATCCAAAGGGTAAGTGTGACTGAACACCAAGGCTATTGGAGTGGCTTTATACAATATCTCTAAATACATGCAATGTACTCTTAGAGCTTAAATTATCTCTACACAAAACAGCCACAGTTGAAAGGTTTAAAACATTTAATAATAAATAATAATAAAAACACAAGACAATACTTCTTACTACACAATGCCAATCAAGAGTTCAGACATCACAGAGAAATACTTAACATAATAAAGTAGAAAATGTCTACACCAATACAGAAAAAAACTAATCTAATCTTCCTAGTTCCTAGCTATATCTAAGAGAAAACACAGTTCTAAAATAAACTTACAGATAAAACACAGGCAGAGTGCAGGTGAGTCGGATGTTCTCAAGACAAATGCTAAATGTTCTCATTCTTTCTGTCCTTAAATTGATAACACAGTACCCCTGATTCAATTCATATTGCGTCATTTCTTTCTGGTTCCCAGGTTAACAGAAACTAAGAGATTAATAGCCCTTTTGATCTTGCAGATGGTCAGGAAACCAGAGCAATAAAAGACATTATACATCCAAATTTTAGCAATTAACTCTGGTCTCAAAACAAAAGCAAGAATTCCTTCATCCAGACATCTCTGCTCCAAGCCCTGAAATCAAAGACAGTCATAAAATGCTTGACTTAGCTTTCTTACAGCAGAATGCACTGTTACATTTTTGCAGTTCAACATCCAATACAATCTTTTCACATTTAAAAGAATAAGCCTATGGCTTATATTAATATTTACAAATGACAGAATTATCTACAAAATTCTATCAAGTTAGGTTGGCAGCCTTCACCTATCTTCAGAAGCTGGATATTATTTGCTGTCTGCAAAATCATTTTTTTCTAACTGAGCCTAGCCAACAAGAAACTTAAAACAAAATACACTATAAGAAAAAAATAGAAGCAACCAAAGCTCAAATGAATGACTTCGATCCAAAATCATATGCAGGCAGAGCTCAGCAACCTGTCAGGCAAAGAACAGCAAGTCAAACAAGCACTACAGCTTATTGTTCCCACAATTCCCATTTTTATGTGACTTGTTCCAACCCTTTTCTAAAGTTTCTACTTATAGTTCTTTTTTTCTCTATTACTATATGTGTTACTTCTAAAACAGTAGGTTTAGATGTTGATTTCCATTTTCTTGTAAACTTAGGAAGGCCTTACTATGTCTAAACAATTCAGATTGTGTATTGCAGCTGAAAAAATAATTTCTTTAATTATACCAATTCACTTGCCCAGTATTTCTGACAGAGTAGTCTGCAGGGATTTTTTAATGTCTGCCAAGCTACTCACAAAAAATATGTTCCCACCTACCTTTTCCTTCCCCATCACACCTCCAACATTTGCAATATACCTGAAGGAAAATTCTTTGCAGTCTGATTGTGTTATAAAAATACCTATGCACACACTTCCTAGCAAAAATCCTATATCTGAAAATTTCTTATCCAGTTTCTCTTCCCAATCTTTTCTAACCTCCTCTGATACCTATAGTTATCATGTAATATTATATATGCCCTACTAGTTATCCCTTTTTAATGTAAGGTTTTATTCTAGATTCAACTAAAAACTCTACCAGGGTTGGTCTTTCTATTTGCCTAAACTCTGATATCAATCCTTGATAGGGAAGGTCTCTAGACTACAGTCTAAATGTATTCTTGGCCTCTTCCCATTCTATTACCTTTCCCTCACTAATTTTTTTGCTCCCCATACCTTAGTCTCTTTGGCAGTTTACTCTAGTAAATTCCAGCCCCTTCTTGCCTATTCTCTGTACCCCTAGTAGCTGTCATCCCTATCATCAGAATCTCCATTTGCTTCAAGGAATTTCTTTTAATCATTTGTCCATAGTAACCTGGGGCAAGTCAAAGCAGAGGTAGTTCTGTAGTAGGTAGTAGGTAGTCTGTGATATCACTAGCTATTATGTTAATCTCTTTCTAGAAAAGTTTATGAGAAGGGCTTAGGAATGTTTGTTTGTTAAGTAGGCTGCTTTGCTAGTGTTGGTCATGACTGCAAATTTTTCCTGAGATCAAAGAAGACCTCTAAATTGTCACTCTGGTTATTCCTTTTCCATGTCTTCCTGAAGTAACTGAGCTGTTTATCAATACATGAAACATGCCTATTTTTACTTTACTTTCTTATTAATTTTCTTAATACTGCTCTATTAGACTTGCATTATAATCTCTGACAAAAAACATAGTATTAAATAATTTAGTAAAAGGTAAGTTTTGAACACAGTTTCATACACAATGATATTCACATTCACAATCTTTCTAAGTACTGTGTATTTGTTAATTCATTTACTCACTGCTTGGTAAAATTCAGTTGATATTTATATATGCTCTTTTTAATATGCGGTGCCTGTTTTCATTGCTATGGACATGTGTGTAATCATTGTCTGTTCCTCTCTTTGGTTATTGTTAGGTAGTTGGATGGTGCCCCTTATATTTACATCTTCACTTACTTTGCAGATACTGTACTGTTCTGAGACTGTTCACTACTAACAGACTACAGATCTTGTTTCCTTGACTAAGAAGAGATATGCTGGTAAAGATGTGATGTTTTCTTTTGTCAGCAGTTATGCATTTCCTCGCCCATGACATGTAACTCACATGTACACATATGTACACACAGATGCATGCATGTGTGCACACAACTAATCCATATCACACACTCACATGTTCATATATATTTATATATACAGACAGAGGGAGAGGGTGTGAGGGAGAGAAAGCAAATCTGAGCTTATTTTTGCACATCATGTTATGCTTGTACCATTGGCATGACATATGATATAGTCACAGCTCTATCTGCCATTATACCCATGGTACCACCTCTTCAAAGAGTTCAACTGGGTACTGCTAATAGCCTTACATGCCACTTGCAAAGTCTACACTCATATGTAATTCACATGGAACTGGCATGATGTATCAATTTTCTTTCAGTCATTTCACCTATGCATTGAGAGGTCTCATAGGTTCATAGGTTCATAGGTTTATACTAGGCTATCTGCCCTAAGGCATTTATAAGCCTAGACCAAAGTTTTATGGCTTACGCCACCCCTTATATGAAAAAATACTGTGCCCATTAGTTTGATGTGCCTCTGTCCAGCAGTGACACAGAGATGATTCCCGGGGTAAACCTACGATCTCCCATCCACAGGTCAAGATTTCTCTTGAACAGAGCCAGCGAGGTGCTCTGCCTCACATGGACCGGGATTTTATTCCACAGCATAGGGAGTCTCTGAGTGATAAATCTATCCCTCCAGCACGTCCTATTTATATCCGTGCTAAGGTTTAAGTCACTTGCTCTAGTGGTTTTGGTGGCTTTGGATTTTTTGAGGTGGAGCATGTCCATTAATTCCGGGTTGGAGATGGCCTTGTATGTCAGGCACATGTCACCTCTGAGCAGATGGTATGCGACTGAATAGAGCTGGAGTTTCTTCAATCTGGCAGCATATGACAGATTTTGGAGTCCCTTTATCCTTTTGATGAGGAACTTTTGGGGTCTCTCCAATTGCTGCAGATGTCGGGTGAGATACATCCCAAATGGGGCATTGTACTCGATCATTGGTCTGATAAGTGAAGAGTACAGGGGAACAATGACCTCACTAGATCTGGATGTGAATCCCTTCATGATCAGGTGGGCAATGTAGAAGGTCTTTCTAACCACTTTAGCAATGTGAGTGTCAAAAGAAAGGCCACTGTCAACCTGAGTCCCCAGGTCCCTGATAACCTCTTCTGTGCTTAGTGGATTGCCACCTATATGGTAGCTTGGGGCTACCTTGTTTTTCCCAAAGGCTATGACTATACATTTTTTGGTGTTTAACTTCAGGCCATGGCTCTGGCACCAGCTATCTGTTTCCGTGAGTCCCTTCTGAAGGATATCCGTGTCCGATGCACTTTCCACTATGGCGCCCAGTTTGCAGTCATCTTCAAACTTTGTCAGCCAAAGTCCTCCCATGTTGGCCTGTACTTCTGAGAAGTAGATGCCGAACAATAGGGGACCAAGGACCGAGCCCTGTGGGACACCACTTGTGACCGGCTTGGAGTCTGACATAGCGCCAGCAACTCTAACCCTGTGGGTTCTGTCCTTAAGCCAGTTTGCAACCCATCTTGTGACATATGGGTTTACATTTAAGCTGGTAAGTTTTTCTACAATACCCGAGTGGGGTATTGTGTCAAAAGCCTTTGCAAGGTCAAGGTAGGCTGTATGGACTGCCTTGCCCTCATCAATGGCCTTGGTGACTGTTTCGAAGAAGTCGACCAAGTTCAAAAGGCATGATCTGCCCTTGACGAAGCCAAACTGGGTCGGGTCCAATGTCTGCAAGTCCCTATATCTTTGTTTATGAGCTCCATTATGATCCTCTCCATAGCTTTGCAGACTAGACTTGTTAAGCTTATGGGGCGGTAATTACCAGGGTCCGTAGAGGCACCGCCTTTGTGGAGTGGGACCACAGTTGCCGTACGCCACTCCTTGGGCACGTATCCTGTGGTAAGGCTGAGATTAAACAGCTGCCTTATGTGCGGGTTTAATTCCTCATTTTGCTCGTGTAGCACACAGCAGGGGACACCATCCGGTCCCATTGATGCTGTGTTTTTAGCTTTAGAGAGAGCAGCTTTCACCTGCGCATTTGAGATGTCTGGGAGGCTACACTCCACTGGGATAGTTATCTCTCCTTTAGGGGGGGAGAAGTTTGCACTGAACCTGTCTGCCAGTATGTTGGCAATGTCTGTGGGTTCAGTGATTTGTGTATCATTTTGGACTAATTCTGAGCATATCTGGGAGTTTCCACCCAGGTTCCTAACATAGCTGAAAAAGGCCTTATGATTGTCCTTTGAATCCATGGCAATTTTTCTCTCAAAATTGGCCTTAGTTGATTTTATGAGTGCTCGTATTTTTTTACTAATAATGATCAGGGGTGACTTCCCTTTTATGGATTTTGTTCTATCATGTAATAGCTTTCTCCTCTTATTGTAAAGTTTGTTAATGGCTGGGGTTCACCAGACTGGACATTTGCACTTTGTGGAAAGAGTCTTGGTTCTCATTGGTTCTCATTTATATAACTGGCTGTGGTTGTCTCCAAGTGAAATGATACACGGGGCTGACTCAATACACATTTAAAAAATAATTTTTGAACATTTAGCCTAGTAAAGAAGAATCAGCACCCACAAAGTGGCCATTTATATTTGTTCATAGTTAATGTTTTAGATTTTCCTGGTCAGTCTACAGGCCAAGATCTGGAAAGGTCCCTGCTATGACTAGAAGTTGGACAGATTTTGAAATTTCTTTCCCAGAGATTATTGGGATTAAATGCAGTCCTAGAAAGGACTGTATTATTATACATTCAATTATGGCCAATTTTTTCATGTTTATTATATATGAATTTGAACCTAAATGTTTTTTTGACTATGGATATGAGAACATATTCCATATACATGATATGTTCACATTGGCATTTAGGGGAAGGACATATGCACTGTGCACTTTAATGTCTGTTTTCAATAGGCAGGACCTTTTACACTAAGAACTGGTTTGTTGTAAAAAAAAAAGTTTTAATCACATGGTGAGATGTTATTCATTTGACTGGTTAATTAACAATTGATTAAGTGCAGCTTTGCATATGCATTTTAGTTTTAACATTTGATTCTGAGTTCCATCATAAGGTAAATTGCTCAGAAACTGACTAATAGATTTTAACCGAGGGCTGAGGTATGAGAACAGGTATGGACAAAGATACCTACCTCTGTATAGTACACATTACAAATTGCCATGCTAAAAATGCCTGATGAATTTCACTGAGAAAAAAGCAAAACAAAAAAAGCTTCCTTGAACATTCCAACCCAAAGCAACAAACTTAGAGTGGCTTAATAGCAAACATACTCATGGAACTAGTCTGGCCTTCTTTCTCCTACCATCAGAAAACAAGCCAATTAATATACTTATAAGCAAGGTCACTCAATTGTCTACAAAAGTGTTTGTGTACTCAATGTAGTCTAAAAAACACTATGGAAAATAAAAGAGCAATTTCATGTAATTTTAGCAGCTAAGGAATAAAAACAGTGCAATAAATAAATGAAAAAAATAAATTATTTAGATAAGAGGAATTCAAGTATGAAGTGCAGAGATCAATTCATGTTGTGTTGATATATTAACACAACACTCATATCTATATAATAGTTCTGTATGTAACCTTTCATATGCATTTATATATATATATATATATATATATATATATATATATATATATATATGGGTCTACTTTGTTTCGTTGAATCTCATTTCACTGAATTTCATTCCACTCTGACCACTTCGCTGAAAACTCAAATTACTGAAAAC
>NC_056728.1:1020074135-1020174135 GCF_019279795.1 Protopterus annectens | reverse complement strand
AGAAGGCACCCCAGCCAAGGATCAAAGTCTCAAAAATAGAAACAGATTTTAATTACTGCTCTTATAAAATTACAAATTTGCTTAATTAAAAGGATTTGTGTTAGTATGAATTTTCTAAAGAAAATAATAGTCTGTAACTCAAATATATGCCATTACTAAGTCACTTCAATCTACAATGGCTGTCAACAAACCAAACATTTAAGGAGTAAGGGACAAAAAAATAAAGCAAATGCCTGGGTATTTGGTAAGTGTTATATTTACCCTATGTAGTACCCTACGTCTATATTTTCTTGGTTTGTGTTCATTTGGATTGAGTTTTTCCTGTTTCTTACCATGGATGTAAGCGGTCAACTTCCCAATTCAGATGGTGCCGATTTACAGACCGTACTTAGGTCTCTGCTCTAACTAAAACTGTGGCTGAACTATCGAACAAAGTCGACAAAATAATCAATGATACTATGGGCTCAAATGTACAAGCCCCAACCAACACACAGTCTAGCCTTTATTCTACTATTCCTCCTGGACAGTAATCTGGTTGCCACAGTAGCGCTGGCGAGGGAGGGATGAACTCTGTTCCAATCAGTGGCTCCATTTCATAGCTGCTTAATATTCATGAGCCTCGGCATAATGAAAACGCCGATATTTCAGTTGAACACTGGTTAAAGACAGAATTTGGACTTAATTGTGTGAATGATACCCTGGGTACAAACCAGGGAACATTAGACCAACAAATATTCTCTTTTAGAGGTTTGTTATTTAAATATAAAAAATTGCAACTAGAAAATGAATACTTATTAGAATGTATAAAAAGTGAACAAATTCTCAAGGGACTACGTATGTGGAAATATCCAACCGGCCTACAGGACTCGCATTTACATAAAGAACTGCTACAGTTCTTCAACAGACAAGGTTGTGAACTTTTATGTATTTGAATAACTGATAATAACAGAAAAATGTCTTTGATATTAAGAGAAATTAACTAATTAGATGCTAGTATTAAAAATTATCTGTTATTTGATGCTAAGAAAAATGATTTTAATGCTGTTTTTAATGCTGTTCATACTGAATTGAGTGACCTTAAGAGTAGAAAAGAGAGAAAGCTACTTAGGGACAAATTTGAATATGAAGAGAGTAAGGCATATCCAGACCCGGCAATGTAGTCAAATTAGTGATAATAATGATATGCAAGCACCAACACATAATGGTGAGGTACATGACGAGGACAATACTGCCACTGAATTCCCTTTAGAACAGGCCCCATTACGGAGGTTGGAGAGACTAATGAATCAGAGGCAGACAAGGCAGAACTATTACAATTATGGGAACAAATTCCCGGACTGCCCCACGGAAGGGGGGATGGCATGCATATCGAAGATAGATAGTTCTACTGATTTGTATAATGGAATATGCACTATTGTAATGAATGCCATAGGAGATTTCAGTATTTATAACTATAGCCAGCTGATGATTAATAGTGAATGGGCTGATTTATTATCTAAAGGCATGAATTTTGTTCCAAAAAGAAACTGATGCGTTGTTGATTCTCTATTACAGTTAAGACTATTTACTAGAAAATTAAATCTTGCTTTATTTTTTCATGATTCTAACCCTATAACTGATTACTCGAGTCTTAGGAGGCCAAGTACCTTTTATCCCCCTTACCACCCTTTAGTACAACTTTTTCAAGGATTATGTGATGCTGATATTAGAAAACTATTGGACAATTGGAAGAAGCATGCTAATACGGGGAACCTTAGCATTGAAAAGACAGCCATTCTAAATAAAATTCTCCATCAAGGTAATGTCAGATTTATGAAGCCAGATAAGGGCGGGGGTATGGTTATGATGAATATTGATGATTATAACAGCAGAATGTTTGAATTATTATACAGTGAAGTATACTCTGAGGCCTCACGTAATGAACTAAATTTAGCATATCGCAACATAGATTTAGAATTGGAACAACTACTTTTAAATGGCCAAATTACTTTAGATACATACAATTATTTAATAACTGAACATCCTAGAATACCAACTATATTTGGTGTGCCAAAAATTCATAAATCTATATCTAAACCTCCCCTACGGCCTATTGTAGATGCTAAGGCCTCAAAAACTTTTAGCATAGCTAAATATGTTGATAGTAAAGTGTAAAATGTTCTAGATAGTCATAAAACTATAATACATGACTCATGGGACTTCCTTAGAAAAGTTGACCAAGGTAATGAAATGAAATAGAAATGAAATAGATTAGTACTAAGCTAACTGCCCTTGCAAGCCATTTTAAGCCTAGCCAATAATCCCCTTGTGAGATTCAAACCCTGCACCTTGTGTTTGTAAGGCAAACACCTTAACCATTAAGCCACCCTCTTGGTTACCATTGATGTATGTGACCTTTTTTCGGTCATTCCACATGAATTAGGCCTGGAATGGTTTTATGATTACTTATGTACTAATACTACCTTTAACCATGAGACCATTCTTACTATTCGGACCTGCATGGAAATTATATTGGAAAATAACTTCCTTACATTTGAGGGCCATCTGTTTAGACAAAGACAAGGAGTTGCTATGGGTGCATGTTGTGCCCCAATTTTTGCTAATGTGGTTTTAGCACAATGGGAGGACCTATTTGTGCTAAATTCTGAATACAGGACTCCATGGGTATTGTATGGGCGATACCTTGATGATATTGTCCTGTTTTGGAATGGTTCCGAACAAGACCTGAATAGGTTTTTCTCTTATATTAATGGCACTACCAGCTTCCTGAGATTTACTATGAAAAAATAAGTAGATTATGTCAATTATTTGGATGTAACTATTAGGAAGGATTATGTTAATAATTGTTTTACATCTCAGTTATACAGAAAACCAACTTATTCAAATACTCTATTACATTTTACTAGTGCGCACCCATTGCACCAAAAGAAAGCCCTTGTCAAAGGACAATATGTTAGATTGGCCAGGATGGTATCTGATATCGAGGAATTCCACAATGAATGTGATACAATGCTGATTATGTTTAAAAGAAGACGTTACCCTGAGTCTTTTGTTATGGATATTATCAAAGAGGTTAAAAATAAGAGGATTAGTGGACACTTTACCTCTCTACTGAGTCAGGGTAACAGTGACAATCAGGACAACAGAAGGAAACAAAATACAGACTTTTCACGTGCACTTACACTTACTTACTTACACACCTAATTTCAATGAAATTAGACACGTGATTCACAAATATTGGAAAATGTTCAATACTGATATGGATGTACAGGAAAGAGTATGTAACAAGCCTATAATAGTATACAAGAAGGGCATCTCACTTAAAGGATTACTTGAGAAAAACCAACATGGTTTGAGGGAGGGGGGGTACCTTTAAATGTGGTAGATGTCCCCAATGTCCATACATCATGGATACTGATAAGATAAAACTTAAAAACTTTGGATACATAACTAACAATACGAAAATGTATTGTTATGGTAAGGGAGTGGTTTACATTGCTGTTTGTAAAGTATGTGAAAACTACTATGTGGGAAAAACAAAAAATACACTTAGGTTTAAAATCTATCAACATCTATATGACATCAGGCAGATGAATACGAACAATGCATTATATAAGCACATCAGTAATCAGCCAAATCATGCCTTTAGATTTTTTATATTAGAGCAAGTTGACTTGGGCCCTCGGGGATGACCTGTAGATGATTTTTTAGAATTTACTGAATTAAAATGGCAAATCAACTTGAATGCATATCACTCCCCAGGTCTGAATGATAGAATCTCATTGGCTTCGCTTTTGAGATTAAAACACATGTTCATGCTATGACAGCTATGTAATGTTCTACAATTTGTCATATTATATTGTATTTTGTCTCATTAGCTGCTGTATGTAAAGGTTTTACTAGACAGCATTATATTATTTTTCTATATCTACATTTACGTACTTACAAGTCATTGTGATGTCTTGTTTTGATTGTTATTATATTTTAGTTAATTGGTAGGAAGTGATGTAGAGTCAATCAGTCAGCTGATTGAACTGAAACAGTATTTTAAACTTGGTTAGCCAGCAATTCTACGTTCTGAAGAAGTCAAACACTTGACGAAAGCGCTTAACTTTGTGTTCTATGTATTTTTGTTATTTCAAAGTATGGTTTATATTGTTGGATTCTTGGAGATTTATCCTGTGTTCTTCGTGAGTGATATATGTAACCAGATTGTGGCTTTTTTATGCATGTTGGGATTTATATAAAGCATTTTTTACACAAGTTAAGGCTCTGTCCTTTGTGAAGTACCCTACGTCTATATTTTCTTGGTAAGTGTTATATTTTTTATGCAAAATTCTTCCTCCAACAGCATAAACATACTACAGCAAGTTTGAAACATTAGGGGGAGTAAGTATTTTACATCAAAAATATATAAAATAAATAATATAGTACTTAAGAAAATAAATAAATAAGTAAAACAATTTTACAGAGAACCCATTCTCTAAGTGCAGTAATGCCACTGGGACTCATAACTACCCTGGTCGGGCATTAATTACACATTAACACATGCCCTAGAGGACATTTCTGGTTACTTATAATACTGTTGTGTATATTTAGTAATAGTGCAATGAAATGTATTACCTTTAAGGCAAAGAATAAAGTTAAACATTTCAAAACATATGAGAAGTTAAATAATATGATGCATTACACTATTCTTTTATGCCCACAAAACTGAATCAGATCTAGAGATTTGGAAGAATAATGTATATATTCCATACTAAACCCAGTTTATTCAGAAAGAATAATTAACATAACATAGTTAAAATATTTGATACTCATGAGCCATGATTTCATCACATCTTGCTCTATATTTAATTATGCATTTAATATTTTTAAAATGATATGGCCCTTTCAAATGTAGTGGTCCTTATAAAACACTGCCACACCAGTTAAGAAACAAAACAGGTAAGATGCAAGAAAATAAATTATGCCTTCATATACAGGCTTAATATTCTGGAAGACTCAAACCCTATACGCTATTACCATTAAAATACAGTAAGAGCATCACATTACTAACATAGCCTCTGTGAGAAAAATATAGGACCAAATGGTCATGGAATAACATAATATAGCATAATAATGTTAAGGTGTAACCTTATATAAATCACTATAAATCATTATACATTTCATATTTATCTCGCGGTGGTGGTGCTGTGGTAGCATTGTCGCCTCACAGTTAGACGTTGCCTGTTTGATTCTCAGTTAGAGCGTCTTCTGTGTGGTGACATGCGTGAATGGGGGTTCCTTCATTGAAGGTTGTGCTTTAGGCCCGGCAAGCCAGTACGTAAAAATCTACTGCCAATCATTAGCGGACTGGAGTTCCACTGTGGTGACCCCTAACCAGGAAAAGCCGAAAGACACAAACATACATTTCATATTTATACATATATACAACAATGCATATATAAAGTTACTGAATTACATAAAAGTATTTTATGGCAAGACACGTTCAGAACGGTGGCAGTAACATATAATATTTTTTTGTCCACTGATACCCTGTCTTCCCCTACAAAATACCAGGATAATAGACTATGCAACACATCTATTACTTACAACATGATATACAAGAAAAACTCCTCATCATCAGTGAGCTAGGTATTTATAAGTAACATACAGTTCCTGTAACATACCAAGCCCATTAATGACTGAGTTGCATGATGGACTACTCTGCAGGTCAGGCCTGCCACATTTTGACTGAGTAGTTTTAACATGTCATGGTCCCCTTTTATAAGCTGATTTGGCATCAGTGATAGCTAACTGGGTTCTTAAACTAGAGAATAGAATGAATGACAATCTCTAATGAGAAATATTGTCATCTGGTATCCCACTTGCTGATCCCATTATTAACTTAAGTCCCTTCTGGAAATAAAATATGATATATTAAAAAAACTCATTCTCTTTCTTTTTTGTATCATATCTAATTTGGATATTATAAAGACTGAAAAAGGGGAAAAATTAAATGGGTCTGCAATCCTGCCTCTGGATACCTTCTTGGACAACAGCTCCCTAGCAATATTCTCTCTGCCTTTGAGTGAACTCAAGATGTCCTTCTATTCTCATTTTTTTGTATCAAATCTAATTTGGATATTATAAAGACTGAAAAAGAGGAAAAACGAAACGGGTCTGCAATCCTGCCTCTGGATACCTTCTTGGACAACAGCTCCCTAGCAATATTCTCTCTGCCTTTGAGTGAACTCAAGATGTCCTTCTATTCTCATGTTGCAGTATTCTCACATGTGGGATCCCCCACCTCGTTCGACCTGAACATAAGCTCAGTCAAAAATAAAGTAGGTTCCCGAATGGGGTCATTATCTTTAATGTCTTCTGAAATGCTGGCTGAATTTGGTTTCCAGTTTTCTAAGTTTGACTGCCGTTTTTGTTTGTCAGTCTTCTGAAATGCGATGCAGAATGAGCAAGCTGACGTTCGACTGCGGCAGAGAAGTTCTGAGGTCTGTGCATGTGGAAATCACATTTATGGCCCACGCTTTATGGCCCCTGCATGTGACATTCCACATACCCTACAGCAACCAGGCTTAAGCTTTGGTATATGTGCCACATGCTCAGGTCACCTGAGGCAGAGGATCCCACATGTGAGAATACTGCAACGTAGAAGAGAAGGACATAGAATAGTTTTGTAAAATCTTAACATAATCATAGATGTCCTTCTCTTCCATGTTGCAGTATTCCTATCCGTCCCTCCTACCCTGTCTAGGTCCTTTTCCCTTTCCTGGATGGCATCCTTGCAGCTTACCTTAGACTGTTGTCTGACTGGGCATTCATTTCTGAGGTTTGTGTGTGCAGACATTACATTTATGGCCCATGGTTTATGGTCCCTGCATGTGACGTCCCATGCACCTTACAGCAGCCAGGCTAAGCTTTTGTATCTGAGCTGGACGTTCAGGTCACCTGAGGTGGAGGATCCCACATGTTAGAATACTGCAACATGTAAGAGAAGGACATCTATGGTTATGGTAAGACATTACACAACTAATCTTATTTTGTTAATAGAAACTTTATCATCCAGATAGGATTTGATGCAAAAGCCTACTGAAAATAAACTCACACCAGCTGTAAATTGGCATGTTGACCAAGGTAATCTTCTAAAAGGTTGCTGAGAACAGCTGTTTTAATAGGGAATTAGTACTTGAAACTATTAAAGAGTAAGAAAATAATTGCTTCTCTTTCATCAGTTTTCTGTTACTAAGTCCACTTTACCTCCAGACTGACTTTCCTAACCCTCCTGCCATCCTTAAATCAGCATTTTACTGCTGCATGTAACCTCCATAGTCTGAGCCCATAAGTGTTTCTGTTTAAAAATAAGACATCTTCCATACAATGCAAAGGAATCTTAGAGCTATCTATTATAACTCTTAGCCATGTGCGAGTATATCTTTCATCCTACCTTAGTTATTTGCTTACTGCTTTCAACTTTATATATTCTTGGTCATATGGTCATACTCTAACTAGGTAACTCCCCTTTTAAATAACTGACCTCTCTAATGATATGATATATATCGATACTGTATATATATATATATATATATATATATATATATATATATATATATATATATATATATATGTATGGGTTCTGTTCAGAATTTCGAAGCTGAAAACTTCAAATTTCATATGATCAAAGATCATATGTTCGAAGTTTCAAAACTTTGAAATGCTGAACAGAGAACGTCATACAGCGCAGACCAGATTTCCTTTGTCCTCGCTGTAATGCAATCTCGGAGTTGGTATATTTAAGTTGAGGGTGGTGTGTGGTGGTTGCAGCCCCCTATGCTTTAGTGTGTTGGATGGTGTTTGGGGGGGGCTTCACAATTCTGAGTTTCCAAGATCTCGAGATTCTGAACTCGATATTCTGAAACTCGAGATTTTGGGATTTCGAAATTTTGTAGTGAACCATATATATATATATATATATATATATATATATATATATATATATATATACACATATATATATATATGTATATATATATATATATATATATATATACATATATATATATATATATATATATATATATATATATATATATATATATATATATATATATATATATATATATATATATATATATATATATATATATATATATATATATATATATATGTGTGTGTATACCCATATATATAAAACAAAACAATGCTTACAATGTGATAAAAGACAAGATAACAAATACATCAGATCAACTACTAAAGCACAAGACTATACAATACATTCAATGTGATAACAACACAAGATAGCAAATATGTCAGATTAAACTGCTAAAGTTTAGATAACAATGCAATATATATCATTTGATAAGAATACATACAATAGTTGTTCCAGATTAGACTGACAGTCCTGTATAGTAGTTGGCACTGAGATAGGCACAGCAGCAGTGTCAAAAATATAACAGAACAGTACATTAGTAAAGGGGATATAGAGGAGGTTTATCTTTTCATGAGATAATGGTGATGGTACTGGAGGTAGTGAGGGGGGAAGGAGGGAAAGGTGGGAGGGGAGCAAGGGAAGAGACAGAAATCAGGTTATGGGTTGTGAAGAGTTAGCACAGGGGCATTGCCAGTTGGAGGAGAGGTAATGTTTCAAGGATTTTTTAAAGGTAGATATATTGCTAGTAAATCAAAGAGAGGGTGGGAGAGGGTTCCATAATTTAGCAGTGGAAAAAGAGTGGAGCCATTGTCTAGCGGTGAGGATGGGTTTATCTACTTGTAGGAGCATTTGGTTTTATGAGTGGAGAGGCCAATTAGGGTGGTATGGAGTAAATAGGTTAGAAAGGGCTGGGCAACTGGATGGGTTGTGTATTCGTTTATGGGCAGTAGTTAGTTGAATATATGAGGTGGTGAGGAAGTTCTAGCCAGCTCAGTAGTCTAAGAGAGATGCAATGGTGAGATAAGGGCCTTCCATTGGTAACAACTTTTGCTATTTTGTTATAGCATGAGTGTAGTTTGGATTTGAGACTGGTTGGAATATTGGTGAAAACAGTCGTACCATAGGGAAGAGAGGTGTGCAGGAAAGAGGAGGCAAGGGCTAGTTTGGAAGAGTAATTGAGGAATGTTTTGTGTTGATATAGCATGCACAATTTCTGGTGCACTTTTTTAAAGTTGTGAATGTGCATGTTGAAAGTTAAGTGTTTGTCTAGGGTAACACCTAGAAATTTAATATGTGTGACAATCTCTACAGAGGTGTTGTCATGGGAGAGGATAGGATTATGGGTAAGTAACACTAGTTTAGTTATTTTTTAGGATTTAATGCTAAATGGTTGTTAACCATCCATTTTTTGGTGGAGCTGGGGGCTGGTTGGGTAAGTTGTTGAAGTTTGTGTGGGGAATTGGCTGTGCAGATAATAGCAGAGTCATCTGTGTATTGTATGACTGTTCCTTGAGTGAGTCTAGAGTGGAAGTCATTGATGAAAATGCTGAAAAGTAGTGGGCCTAAGATTGACCCTTGGGGAACACCTGTGGAGGAGTTAAGGAAAGGGGAGGAGGAGTTTAGCTGTTTTTTTAGTTTGTTGCGTGTCTGATAGGTAGTTAGAAAGCCAGTGTAGAGTAGAGGGAGAGATACCTATGTTGGATAGTTTTCTAAGAAGGAGTAGATGAGAGATAGTATCAAAGGCTTTGGACAGATTGAGAACTAGAGAGGAGGCAAGTTTTCTGGTGTCACGGGCCTGACTTGATAGCATCACAGAAGGAAATAAGAGCAGTTGTGGTACTGTGCCCTCATCTAAAACCATGCTGGTTTGCTGTAGTATGTTGTTGTCAAGTAGGTAGCTAAGGAGCTGGCTGTGGATACATTTCTCAAGGATTTTTGAGATGGGGGAAAGGATGGCAATGGGCTGAAAGCTGGAAACATCTATGCTGTATCCACCTTTGTGCGAGTGGGAGAATAAATACTTTTTTCCAATTGGAAGGCACATAAGAGTCTTGGATGGACCTATTAAGAAGTATGCTGATGGGGTATGCAATGGAATTTGCTGCCTTTTGTAGGAATTCTGGAGACAGGCTGTCAGGGGCATTTGTGCAAGGTTTTAATTTCAGAAGCATTTTCTTTACTATGGCTGTGGGAATAGGGGCTAGAGAGAAGTTGGGGAATGGGCAGGGGAGGTATTAGTGGCAGGTGGGTTGGGTTGATTAGGTAGAGTTTGAGGGAAGCTAGTAGTGAATTTAGCTATAATGTCAATAAAATAAGTGTTGAAAAGTGTGACAATTTCTACGTTTTTTTTTTCTGTGTCTGGACAGGCATTGGTTTCTGATCCTGGGTGTCGAAGTCTGTTGAATGAGCTCCAGAAATGTTTAGGGTTAAGCTTGTGTTGATTTTGTAAAGTATGATAGTATTCTTTTTTATCCTTAATGATTTGGCACTTTACTTGGTTGCGGAGGTGTCTGTAGGTTATGAGGTCAGAGAGTTTTTTGTACTTTTGCCAAAGCTTCCAGGCATTGTCGCTGGTGACCATGCCCTGTTTGGTAGCTCTACTGAGCCATGGGGCATGCAATGATTTTATGTATTTTAGCCAGAGGGGTGCTAGGCTATTCAGAATATTAAGGAATGAGGAATTGAAATGTTGTACTATGTTGTCCAAGGGAGTGTTGTTAGGGGTTCCCAATTAATGCTTTGTAGGGCATTGTTAAAGGCTGTAGGAGAGAACTGTGATAACTCTCTAGTATATTTTTATTGATGTTTGTGTATTTCAGTTGTACTTTTGTGTATTGCAAATGCTGGCAAGTGGTCACTGATGTTGTTTGGGAGGGTTCCTGCAGTGGAAGTTTTATTGGGGTCAGAGACCATGATCCAATCTAAGATTGTTCTATGACTGTATTTGTATAAGTTGATGTTGGTGGGGGGGTGATGCTGTGAGAAATCAAGCCAGTTTATATTAACATCACCCAGGATTATTGTTTCTGTAGTTATGTTATTGGAACTCCAGGCTATGATGTCCTCTAGTATGGGGATATTATTACCAATGGGAATATATAGGGCAATGATACATATATTTTTATTCTCAATCATTTTTAAGAAGGCTGTTAAGATTTCTGCTGTAGCAAAGTTGGGTATGATTGAGTTGCAGGGGATCATATTGAAGGTGTTAGGGTAGATTAGACCTACCCCACCACCATTATTTGGAGTCTGTCTTTGTGTAGGCAGGCAAAGCCAGGAGGGATTGATATATGGTTTTAGCCATGTTTCTTTAGCCACAATAATGTCAGGTTTATTGTGTGTTAGCCAGGTGAGGAAGTCAGGGATTTTGTTTCTAATGCTCTGCAGGTTAATAGTAGCTAGGTTTAGAGACTTATAGAGGTGGTGTGGGCTGGGAGATGGGGAGGGGGGTCCAGGGTTGGGATGGATATCTCCACTTAAGATTAGTTTGGAGTATTTAAGTGGGATGGTGGTGGGCTCTTTTTTCTTGTTAGTTTTGCAGCAAAGAAAGAGGGTATAGTTTGTGATAGCGTTATCATTAGTGGTCAGAATTTTCTGTCAAAAGCAGAATAAGTTGTATGTAGGGTGTAGGTTAGGAGAAATGTCAGAGAAGGTTTAGAGTGTTACTTTATGAATGGAGGTTGTAGATGAGGGTGTGTATTGGAGAGACAAACTGTAAAAAGGTAAGATGTAGTAGAAGGGTTAAGGTTAGTAAGAGGAGGCAGGGTGTCAGGTTATATTTAAGTAGCATTTTGAAGAGGTTGGGAATACTGGGAGTCTAGATAGTAGTAATAGCTAGAAAAGGAGGTACTAGTAATGTAAGCTAGTAGGTGTAGCCAGTATGTGGTGTATACTGATAAGGTTTGGTAAGGGGGAGGATATAAAGGAGGAGTGTGAGTGTTAGAATGTGGGAAGTGTACAGTAATGACTGATGTAGTAGGATGTTCTGTGTTTGGGTGGGAGTTAATGAGGGGAAGAGCTGAGGTGAGAATAAATGATTGAAGTGGGGGTGGGTGGGAATGGGGGTAGGCTAGGGGAGTGGAGTGACCCCAAGCAGAGCAAGGGTGAATGGAGCAGTATTGCCCACAACACGGAACTGGGCAGCAAGTAAAAAAAAATCAAATAAGATTTCTTCTGGCAGCAAAGTAAGGCTACCTAGGTTCAAAATGGGCTTCCTGATTAGCTGACTGCAATGAGGAAATTAGGGAGAGAAGCCAGGAGTGTGAAACTTTAAAGGAAGACTGTATGGAGAATCTATAACTAGCAAATTAGAGGGGTGGATAAGGGGACTGGACGGCAGGTAGCGTTTAGTATTGTGTACTCCTCTTACTTTTACAATGAATAGTTTAGTAGTACAATAGCGGTTTCCCTATAGCAGTGACCTACATTTAAACAGATACTTAATCCTCCTACTGCTGCTGTTTACAAGTGGGAGTCAGGAAGTGTCTTGTTGAACTCTGGGGTGAGCTGTGGGGCAGCCTCAGGACAGCTGAAATCTCAGTGAGGGCGCATTTACTGTTAGGGGACTGTAAGAGAAAAGTAAAAAGCAAAGTTAGAGTCAGGAAGGAAAGGTAGAGTGAGTAAAGAGAGGGGAGGACTGAGAAGATGTAGAGGGTAAAGGGTAGGAAAGGCAGAGGAAGATATCAAGAGGTCAAACACATAAACAAACAAAAAAATATATATATATATAGGTTCATAGGTTCATAGGTTCATACTAGGCTATCTGCCCTAGGGCATTTATAAGCCTAGCCAGAGTGTGTTTGGCTTTCACCACCCATTTTAAATTAATTTTGCTATGGCCTTTTTTGAGGTTAGTATACAGTGCCTCTGTCTAACAGTGACACAGAAGTGATACCCGGGGTAAACCTACGATCCCTCATCCACTCATCAAGATTCCTCTTGAAGAGAGTCAATGAGGGACTCTGCCTAACCTGGACTGGGATTTTATTCCAGAGTGAAGGGAGCCTCTGGGTTATGAATCTGTTCCTCCAGCATGTCCTATTTATTTCAGTGCTGAGGTTCAAGTCTCTCGAGCATGTAGCTCGATGGGACTTGGATTTTCTGAGGTGCAGCATGTCCATTAATTCCGGGTTGGATATGGCTTTATACGTCAGGCACAGATCGCCTCTGAGCAGGCGGTATGCCACTGAGTAGAGATGGAGTTTCTTTAACTGGGCAGCATATGGCATCTGTTTGAGCCCTTTGATCCTCTTGGTGAGGTACTTTTGGGATCTTTCCATTTGCTGCAGGTGTCTGGCAAGGTACATCCCAAAAGGGGCATTGTACTCAATTATGGGCCTGATGAGGGATGAGTAAAGAGGCACGATGACCTCCTCTGATCTAGATGTGAATCCCTTCATGATTAGATGGGCTATATAAAATGTTTTTCTAACCACTTTGGCCACGTGATTGTCGAATGAGAGATTGCTATCAACTTGGGTCCTCAGGTCCCTAATTACTTCTTCCATACTTAATGGATTACCACCTATGTGGTAATTTGTGGGCACTTTGTTTTTGCCAAAGGGGATGACTATAAACTTTTTGGCGTTTAGATTGAGGCCATGGCTCTGGCACCAGTTGTCTGTTTCTATGAGGCCCTTTTGGAGGATGCTTGTGTCGGCTGGAGAGTTGATTATAGCGCCCAGTTTGCAGTCATCTTCAAACCTGGTCTGCCACAGTCCTTCCGTGTTGGCCTGTACCTCCGAGAAATATATACCGAACAGGAGAGGTCCCAGGACTGAGCCTTGTGGGATGCTACTTGTAACTGGTTTGGAGTCTGACATGGCTCCAGCAATTCTAACCATGTGGGTTCTGTCCTCGAGCCAGTTTGCAACCCATCTAGTGACATAGGAGTTTATATTTAAGCTGGTAAGCTTATCTATAATGCCCGAGTGGGGTATTGTATCGAAGGCTTTTGTGAGGTCCAGGTAGGCTGCGTGGACCACCTTCCCCTCGTCAATGGCCTTGGTGACTGTTTCAAAGAAATCGACCAGGTTTAAGCGGCAGGATCTGCCCTTAACAAAGCCGAACTGGGTAGGATCCAGTGTCTGTAGGTCCCCAATATCTTTTTTTATGAGGTCCATGATGATCCTTTCCATAGCTTTGCAGACCAAGCTAGTCAGGCTTATGGGGCGATAGTTTCCAGGATCACTTGAGGCACCACCTTTGTGGAGAGGGACCACTGTTGCTGTACGCATCTCTTTGGGTACATATTCTTTGGTAAGGCTGAGATTGAACAGTAGTTTTATGTTTGGGTTTATCTCTTCTTGGAGTTCATGTAGGACGCAGCCCAGGACACCATCTGGTCCCATTGATGCTGTGTTTTTTGCTTTGGAGAGGGCAGCTCTTACCTGAGCATCTGAGATGTCAGGGGGGCAGCACTCTGCTGGGATAGATATTTGTCCTTTTGGTGGGGAGGGGGGGGAGTTTGCACTGAACCTGTCAGCTAGGATGTTGGCAATGTCTGTGGGTTCGGTGTATTTTTTTGTCAATTTGGACTAATTCCGAGCATATCTGGGAATTCCCACCCAGGTTCCTAACATAACTAAAGTAAAGCCTTGTGATTATCCTTAGTGTCCTGTGCAATTTTTCTCTCGAAGCTGGCCTTAGACGATTTTATGAGTGCGCATAGTTTTTTGCTAACACTGATCAGAGATGCCTTCCCTTTCTGGGATTTTGCTCTATCATGTAGTAGCTTCCTCCTTCTATTGTATAGTTTGTTTATGGCTGGGGTCCACCAGACAGGACGTCTGCCTTTGGAGGATTGGGTCTTGGTTTTATTTGGGATTGCATGATCCATGCATTCCTGAAGGTGTTCATAGAATGCGTTTATAAAGGATTCTGCAGTCTGGGCCGTATTTTCCACAGGCCTGGGGGCTTTGAAGGATTCCACCTCGGTTTTGAGGAGTGTGAAATTTGCTTTAGAGAAGTTTTTTTTCACTGTGGTTTTCTGGGCAGGGGGTGGGGTCGGGATGTGAATATCCAGTGAGATTAGTTTCTGGTCTGATCTTACCAGTGAGGAATACACTTCTGGTCTGGAGCATAGAGTCCCCATGTTGGTGAGGATCAGGTCCAGTATGTTTTCCCCTCTTGTGGGAGTGGTAACAAGTTGTTCCATAGCATTTGAGTTTATAAATTCTAGGAAACTTTGAGCTAGGGTGTTGGAGCTAGAGCAATGCTCCCAGTCTATGTTTGGGTAGTTGAAGTTGCCCAGTATAATGGTGTTTGGAGAGACCTTCATATTTTCCAGTGTTCTCAGGAAGGCCGAGTGGGGTTCCTGGGTTTGGGAGGGTGGTCTGTAGCAGGCTATAAACTGGAAGGCAGTTTTACCCACTGTTAGTTGCACATGGATAGTCTCTGATGCTTCGTGCTGTGCCACCAACCTGGAGGTGTGGGTATCTTTAACTAATATTGATACTCCCCCTCCTTTTCTGGTTCAGTCCAAGTTTTGGGGCCAAAAAGCATGGTATGAGGTATAACCTGGTAGTGCTGGGGTGCTCTCGAGAGCCTTGAACCAGGTTTCTGTTACTGCACAGATATCGATGTTCTCCATGCTAAGGAGAGTTTTGAGTGCATGCATCTTGAGGTTTAGACTTCTGGCGTTGAGTAGCATTACTCTTAGTTTCTTATCCCTTGTGATACCTATGGAGGTGGGTTTGTCTTTTGAGCCTTGCCTAAAAAAGGCACTATGGGGTAGCAAAAGCCTTTGCCAATATCCAAAAGCCCAGGGGTGACAGGTGCAAGCCGTCCCTAGCGAAGCATCGTGGCTTGTCGAGCATGTCATCCCAGGCTGACAGGCATTGGATCCCCTTTGAATGACACCAATACTTAAGCCAATTGTTGAAATTGATCATCTTGTCTTCATATTGTGGCATCATTCTTGGTGAGGGTAAGATGCTATTCAAGGTCAGGGTCATACCGGCCTGGGCCACATGCTCAGAGAGCTCCTCTATGTCTCTTTTCATGTAGTCCAGGGAGGTACGTCTCAGGTCATTTACACCAGCATGGACAATGACTGAGTCATATTTGTACTTGCCTTGGAGTGACCTGAGTGCTTGTGTTATGTGGCAGATCCTAGCGCCCGACAGGCAGCTCACCATGACCTTCTCCTTGTTCAGCCTGGTGAGCGGGACGTCAGTGTGCATGACGATAGAGTCACCTATTACAAGTGTATCAGGTGTGTTGTTTAAACTTAAGGGCTGTGACTGTTTGGCACACTGGCTTTGTGAGCTATGTGTTGCACGTGTTTTGTTTTGGGGTAGCGGTTGCTTGTTGTCTGCTTTGGAGGTCTCTGCTGCTTAGGCAGATTTTTATTTAGAGCCTCCGAGTATGTTTTTGTGTGTTTATGTGTTTGGTTTGCTGTCGTGGTAGGTCTATGTGAGACTGGAATTGTAGTGAGTGTGGTTTCCTTTTCCTCCTGACAGGTTTCGCCAGTACTGAGTTGAGAGAGTTTAGCCTCCAGTTTGGCTATATGGTTGCATCTCTCACATGTGTTGGAATTTGTTGGGAGGAGGAGAGGGTTGTCTGTGTACATGAGGCAGTTGTAACATTGCCTCAATATTCCCAGATTTACCAGCTGGACCGGAGAGGAGATTGACAACTGACCTTTGGACATGCTAGAATAGTACTGGGAATTCCTTTATAATTGAAAAAAAAAGGGCCAATGGGGAACAAGGTACTCAAGGGGAGTTTGTGAGGGTGCAGTGCTTTTAATTTTTTAGTGCTGACTTGTATAATTGCTTTAGTGAGCAAGTGCCAGGTAACTTAAATGCAATGTGTTACAGGTAACTTAAATGCAAAAATGACAAACAGTAACTTTCTTTCAAGTGAAACAAGGAAATAAGTATAGTAAGCAATGCAGATGTCACTAGGGATCCACAGAAGCACTGAAAAGCCACGTTTTAGGTGGAATTAGCATTTCAGGGAAATAACAAGCAAACAAGCATACAAACAAAGCTAGATTCAGCAGGCCTGGATCTAGTCTATGCTACAGTAAACAAGGTGTACCAATTTCAGTAAGAAACAGTTCAAATATGCAGGCACTATAAGCCTTTAACCAGAAATTCCCAGCTCAGAAGGGCAGAGTCCAGCCTCTCCTCCCACAAGAGTGTAAAATAACTGGCCTGAAGCCCAAGTGCTTAAACCAGAACTAATACACTTTTAGAATAACAGACACTGAGCCCTCAATCAGCAGTTCCCAACTTAGAAGGATGTAAGCTACCTGTCCTGCCACCACAGTCCACGCCACAAACCTTCCTAATGTAAAACAATTGGTCTGAGCCCAAGTGTTTAATCCAAAAGACTTAGAATGATAGCTACACTTTAATCAAGTTACTACCAAGCAGTAATAAATACAATTGAATACTTTAAAGTATGCCTGTATTAGTGCTCAAGTTATACAAACAAAGCTAGATTCAGCAGGCCTGGATCTAGTCTATGCTACAGCAAACAAGGTGTACCAATTTAGTAAGAAGCAGTTCAAATATGCAGGCACTATAAGCCTTTAACCAGAAATTCCCAGCTCAAAAGGGCAGAGTTCAGCCTCTCCTCCCACAAGAGTGCAGACCACGAACCCTCTTAATGTAAAATAACTGGCCTGAAGCCCAAGTGCTTAAACCAGAATTAATACACTTTTAGAATAACAAACACTGAGCCCACAATCATCAGTTCCCAACTTAGAAGGATGTAAGCTACCTGTCCTGCCACTACAGTGCAGAGCACAAACCTTCTTAATGTAAAACAACTGGTCTGAAGCCCAAGTGCTTAAACTAAAAGGCTTAGAGTGAGTTACACCAAGCAGTAATAAATACAACTGAGTACTTTTAAGATGACGCAAAAGCAAAATAAAGTAGGAAGAAACACAAATACAGTAAAAGCAGATACATTTTTATTTATTTATTTATTTTTTTGAGTGAGCAAATGAGATGTCCCAGGAGGAGTATCCAAGTGCAAATTTACAAGGGGGTGGGCAGTTTCAAAGCCACCAAGATTAACACCCACAAAAACAGGGAGGGTGCGTGGGAACCTACTGAAAAACAGAGTCACAGCTTCCAACTAGATATTCCTCAATGCAACACAAACAAATTACTTTAAAAAGTGCAGATAAAAGTTACTTAGCTTCACTTATGCGTTCAAGTTGATAGCATGCAGGTCTTAACCGGTCAAAGCTCACAGTTTAAACAGAAGATAATTCACTGTACCACTTGTATAAGACAGAAACTGAATAACAATGAAGGAAACTACCCCCACCTATCTAAACGAAAGATCATAACAACTATCAGAGTAATATAATTAACCAGTAATCACTGTCATCACACTATCTAGTAGTGATAGATACTTTGAGTGTAATGGGAAACTATGCAATGCAAGGACTACGGAAAGAAAGGAAAGGATGAAATGATTGTATTAAGCAATATGAGAGCATGCAGCAGCCTGAGTGTTAGGAAAGACTACATTACAAGGACATGCATGCAAGGCAGTTACTTTTTTTTCAACATTCCTTTCCCTCTGTTTTTCATTTCTCTCTTTCTTATTTTTTCTCTTTCTCTGTCTTTTTATTTATTGGCCCATTTTTTTTCTTTTATGAACAAAAAGAAGAAAAAAAATAAAAAGGAGGGAAGGGATATCAGCTCAAGATCATGGTAAAATTGAAAAGTTAAAGACATGCTGGAAGGTACCTGGGCAGCACATTGACATGTGCAGATATGACAGTTGTAGCAGAGAATGATAAAAGTAAAAAAAATTGAATAGGAAACCCAATAAGGGAATAAATACAGTGAAGGAAGAAATACAAGAGGTGGTCATATCATGCTGGATGATATTTAGGAGCAAAATAAGATTTATTTGAACAATCGGTGCAATTCATGTAATTATCATTAGTACATTTTTTTCCTCCCATGCAACCTACTATCAGTGCATCCAGGTATCCCTATCATTCTTTACATTTACCTGCTCTTCCTGAAGTACCCTAGACTCATTCCAGTTGTGGTGGGGCCTTGCAAGGAACTTGGTGCACATGAAGACCATGTGTCATTTGCTGCACTGGAGTTTTTTCCGGTGATGACCTACACTCATTCTCCCCCTCTATGTTTGTTGGTGATGTCTACTGGATAGGCATGTAATATGAACATGCTGGTGTATTGCCTTGCCAACAGCTCAGCCAATGTCCATTGCTCTTTCTGCTATCCATTGCTCTTTCTGCTGCTTAGAACACACCCCCTCCATGTCCCCAACCTCTACCATGGATTGCTCATGAGAAATGCACACAAAACTGCCTTCCCTCTCCGCCCCAGTGTGGGAATGCCCATCAGTCTCTTCAAGAGCCTCAGCGGCACAAGCTGCTAATCAAACCCTGGTTGCTTGGAACATAGTTAGGGCTTTATCCATCTATGTCATGGTGCTAGCAAGAACATTTTTTTTTCTTTTTGTCACTACAGCTCATGGATTTAAGGCTTATATCAAAAATCTCAGAACAACTTAGCACAGACGCATTTTCTGCATTTTCTTCTCAATTCTCTCTTGTTAGGAAACTGTAATCTGTGTTATACAATTACTATTAGCATCCTATGTATGGCAAAAGGAAATCTGTTTTTTTACGTGAAAAAAGGGCTTGCTTGTGGAATTTCATTCAGGTAGGAATGTGAACAGGTCGATCCTGTTTTTTTCTCCATTATTATTAATTTTACTTTTGGGGCCAAAACTTGAAAGAAGCAGTGACTTTCCTCTGATAACTGACATGCTTTCCTGGAAAACTTCCAGCTATAACATTACAGGCAGAGGATAATGCAAGTACCGGTCATCCCACAAGGCCCAAATCCAGGTGTGATACTATCATGCATATGCTGGAACCACATGATACAGTCACATGGTGCTTAACTCAGGATGATCCTATGGAGACTACGCAGAAACGCTTGAATCAGCAACAGATGATACAGCACCTGAGACACAGCTGCCTCATCTACCTTCAGGATATCCTCCACCACTGAGATGACCATAAGCTACAAAAAAAAGCCAGTGAGTACCAACTCCTACTGAGCTCCCCATGCATGGATTTTTGTGACAATGATGCTGACTCTGATGGTGACATATTCAGTGGTATAGCCATATATCTGAATTTACTGATAGATTTGTAAACTGCGTCTTGTGTACACAACACAGTGTAAGCAAATATGCAGTGACTAATGGATACATAAACAGCTAACTGTCCATTGGCCTAGATGCTCCATTTTGCAGGATACATCTGTTAGGAACAGTTGTAAAAGAATATAAATGTCAGTTTATCTGTGTTGATTAATGCATTAGGAGTAGTATCAGACAGCATCATTATGAACTTAATGCTACATGGCAACTTGTTAGTCAGAGACGGTAGCCAAGACTGATGCTATGACAGAATGCTTACATAAGTTCACTATTTTATCTACTAAATTTCAGCTCCTATGGATGGGTAATGTGGCTTGAATTGACTAAAGTTTGGCAATTTTATCTGAATTGCTGCTGGCGTTATGGTACAGGGAACTTTGGTGCTTACTAAGACTGAAACCATGTGGGTTGGATGCTTCAGACTGTTACTTTGTTATATCATAGTATTTGGCATTCTGGAAGGTCCTAAGATTTTTTTCCAGTGTTTAATTGCCATAGTAGCATTGCTAGTTTTGGATTTTGGGCCTTATGTTTGTTTTGTTGGGACTTTGGTTGGGTCTGGAGCTTGGTTTCTGTATTTTTGTCCAACGCTTGTGGCTATTACTCAATCCTGGATTAGTCCTGCTTCTCCAGCATTTTATTAATGCTTCATTGGTCTTATTTCTGTCTATTATGTCATTTGCAAAGCCACTAATGGATTGTGGACCATCTGTATTTTTTTTTATACATTAGAGCTTTTATATGGTACTTGAAAGTTTTATTGGAAATTTTTGTCTATATGCTGCTGTTAATGTACGGTGTGCTTTGTTTGCACTGGGTATCACCTGTCATCCAGAAATCTGCTATCTGCAGCAGTTATTATTATTTATTTATTATAATTTGAATATAGGCTCTGGTTTTTACCAATGCCTTGGAATAGATGTTTTTAGTACAATAGCGTTGTGCTTTATTTTTAAGAGGATTACTCAATCTACTTTCTGAGAGTGGTTCTGACATTCCATTTTCTTGTGCTGTATCTGTTTATTTTGCATGTTTAATGTTTTTCAATAGGTGTTTAGATAATAAGTACTATTATAACTATTATAATTATTTGATCACTGACACTTGCTGCTTTGTTTTATAAGCAACTCTGAGTTTTCAGCAGGCTTGCACTGTCAGCTTAGGCCAGAAGTTGCTGTTTTTTGGTGTGACAGCATAATTGTTTTAAAGCGCTTTGGTGCATTTTATGTTTTTATTCATGCTCTTTCTCTATGTTTAACATCTTTGAATTTGTTAATGATACCCCTTTAAACTAGCTTAGCTTGAATGCTATAATTATTCAATTAGTGTTCTGATTAGCCAGTTTTGAGCACCAAGAGCTTTTGTATAAAAGGCTGCTCAATTTCATGTTTTATTACACCTGAAGAAGCATAGTGTTACTATGCGAAAGCGCTTGTGTGTTCCAGTTCTTCATTAAAGAAGTTTTCTACATTGTGGATTCCTCTGTGTGGTGTATCCAGTGGATTTGGTGTGTTCCTGTTCGTGTTACTATTATAACCTGCAACCTGAGCTTGAGCCTGAAAGTGAGTTCATAGACACATTCAAAAGACATTATACAGGAGCTCAATTCCTAAGTACTTCTGAAGCAAGCAAAAAGAGAATAACTGATAAAGAAATATAATCTTAATACTTCCTTCACATCATAACTATGTACTAGTTCATACACGGAAGAGTATTTAGAAGGCTCAAGCCACAATGATGGTCATAAAAAACATATAAGGATTGCATGCACAATTAAGGCTACTCTCAGCTGTGAAGACTAATGGAAAACTAACTTTATGTGCTTCTATAATGGACTCAAAGTAGTTTTGTCACTGCACATGTCTGTATAGAAATGTAGTCATGTGTCTCATTGTACTGATAATTGAGAACAGTGCCTTCATTACAGCTTTACGAATTGAAATCTAATCACGTGTAACACTACAATGGTATCTGTTGACACTGTTATGGCCTTACTTATGAAATGAGCAATATAGAATGCCCTCCTTACCACTGTGGAGACATGATGTTCAAAGGTAAGGTTTCTGTCAACTTGTGTGCCTGGGTCTCTCACCACTGAGTACGTACTTTGGGTGTTGCTACTGATGTGGTAGTTAGCAGGAATATCACCGAAAGGGATGATAATATATTTTTTTGCATTGAGTTTAAGGCCATGACTTTGGCACCAGTCATTTCTTTGTGTAAGACCCTCTTGTAGGATGCTGACATCGTTTGGAGATTCTATGACCGCTCTCAGTTTGCAGTCATCAAACTTTGTCAGCCACAGACCTTTAGCTTTAGCTTGCACTTCAAAGAAATAGATTTGAAACAGCAGAGGTCCCAGGACTGATTGCCATGGAGGACCACTGGTTACAGGTCGGCTGTTGGAGGTGGATTCCACTATTTTGACTGTATGGGTTCTACAAGTGAGCCAGTTAGCATCCCATATAATGATATATGGGTTGCTACCTAGATGGGTGAGTTTGTTATTCATGCCTAAGTGGGGGATAGTGTCAAAAACCTTGGCTAAGTCTAGGTAGGCTGTATGTGCAGATTTTCCATCATCAAAGGCCTTGGTGACTGTCTTGAAGATGTCCACCAGGTTTAACAGCCGTGATCTCTCTTTGACAAATCCAAATTGAGTAGGATCAAGTGTTTGGAGGTTACCAATGTCTTTGTTGATAAAATCCATGATGATTCTCTCCATGGCCTTGCAGATAAGGCTAATCAGGCTAATACTGTAGGTCTATAGCTCCAGGTGTCAGTGGAAGCACCACTTTTGTGCAAGGGGAAAATGATGGCCTTTTTCCTTTCAGCTGGGATGAAACCAGTTTTTAGACTATGATTGAAAAGAGTACCCAGTGTCATTACTAATTCTTGTTTGAGCCCATGTAGAATGTAGCCTGGGATGTAATGAGGTCCCATGGATGCTGTGTTTTTGACCTTAGACAGGCCTTTTACGACCTGCTCTTTAGAGATACAGGGTAGAGGACAGGTGCTAGGGATGTCTTAGTTAAGTGTGGTGGAGAAGGGGGAGTGAAGTTTTCACAGAACCTATCAGCTAACAGGTTAGCAATGTCCACAGCCTCGGTATATGTGGTGTCATTAACTACCAGTTTGGCACAAATCTGAGCATTTCCTTTTAGGTTATGGATGTAACTAAAGAATGCCTTATGGTTGCCCTTAGGTGAGAAAGTTAATTTGGATTCGTAGTTAGCTTTGGAGGACTTCACAAGGAGTCTTATTTGCTTGTTTAAGCTGAGGAGGGAGTGTTTCTAGTTTAGGGCTTGCTCCCTCTTACTCTTAGACAGCAATTTATTCCTCTTATTGTAAACCTGTTAATGGCCGTTGTCCACCAGACAGGTTTGCATTTCCTCAAGGAGCTTGTTTTGATACTATCAGGTACAACCACATCAATGCAGTTGTTCAGGTGTTTGTATAAAACATTGGTGTAGAACTCGGCATAGTTGCCAGTTCTGAGGGAGGAGGTGCAGTGGAGCTATTTACACCATCCAGTAAGAGGTTATAATCTGTTTTGGAGAAGTTTTTCAGTTTAGTTTGTGCTACAGGGGTGGGGATGGTAGCAGGTGTGATAGTAACTTTGAATGAGACAGATTTGTGGTCATATCTCACCAGGGAAGACCTCACAATGGAGGTGCTACAGTGGTCCCCCATATTGGTAAGCACTTGACCCAGGATGTTGGCAACCCTTGTTGGGGTGTCAACTAGCTGGTTCAGGGCATTGGAGTTAATGAAGTTGGGGAACCTTTGGGTAACTGAGTTTCTGCATGAGTAATTTCCACAGTCAATGGATGGGTAGTTAAAGTCTCCCAAAACCATGGTGGTCGGATGTATCTCGATAGACTCAAGTAGATCCAAATAGGCAGAGTGGGTGTTCTGGATTCATGGAGGGGTTCCTGTAGCCAGCAATGACTTGAATATATATCCTACCAACAGTTAATTGCACTGGAATCATCTTTAGGGAATCATGCTGTCTAACCAATCTGGAGGTGTATTTATCTTTAATGAATATTGATACACTGACTCCTTTAGTTTTCATGCCTTCAGTTTGTGGTTTGAACAGTTGGAAAGAAGTGCGGCCAGATATGGATGGGTGCTCTCCACAGCCTTGAACGAGTTCTCTGTGACTGCACAAATGTCTATGTCTTCCAAGGTGAGCACTGCTTCCAATAAATGCAGTTTCTTTCATGTTAAGACTTCTAGTGTTTAGCAGCAAAACCTTGAGGTTGTTCTTAGATGGAGTTCTTACATCAGGAATTTTGTCCTTGAGATACTGCCAAAAAAGGCACTATAGGTTGGCAAGAGCCTTGGCCAGTAGCCGAAATCCCAGTGGTGACAGATGAAGAACACTGTTGTCACTATTCACATGTGCCTATAAATACTGCAAGATATTAATGCACATACCACTAGTGAAAGTACCAGTACTGACCAATACTGACTCTATCCAGAGTATTACATTGACTAACCTCATATTCATTTTATAGACACAATATACAGATCACTCTGTTAATAAAACATACATATTTACCTATATTTGACATTTTATCCAGAGAAGAAATGCATTAATCACATCCACACGATTTCCAAATAACAATAAAAAAAATCTGTTCCCTTATGATGTACCCCATATCCAAGAAAGCCATGCCCAGATAAGCATTCTGGGCACATGTTAAGTAAAGAGCTCATAATGGCCATAAAATATGTCATACACACTTGATATTTACTGACCATTTCTCGCTCTCTCTCTCTCATACACTAATTGCACTGCATAGTCTGACTTGTCTTACGTAATCCACATAGAAGTTAGCTATCTGTACTCTGACTCTCTACCATTAAATAACAGTGGATCATGTAGAACTAATCTGAGCACAGAGTGCCTGTCCAAATTACAAAAAAGTCAATGCATCTATTAAATGTAGTAGCTCAGAGATCTGAAGCACAGAGTAGCATATAGTATTCAGTTTGTATACTCCACACTAAAATTAATAAAGAGTAAATTAAAAACAACAGGTCTGAAGCCTTTATAACATGCGATGCACTGTCAAAGCCACCCATTAACTGCAGCTCATAATTATATCAAACCCAGTCAACAAATGTAAAATAAATAAATAAATATAACACCTATAAAATACTGCTGATCACAAACATTCCATGCAAAGAGGTCCTCTGAGTATGTAAGTGCATGACATCTTACTTTCACAATTTGGTGTGTAATGAAGTATTTCACAGACTACTGAGCGGACAAAGGAAACTAGTTTTCCATAAAACATTGCAATGGATATTTCTGAGCAGAAAACATTGTTTGCTGCTTGCATTTTGTTGATGATCTTGGTCACACTGTGCAAGTCTGTCACTGAAATTTTAAATACATGAGGACCACACATATAGCATACAGTGGACACCTGACTTGCTTCTAATGCCACTGGGTGAGGTCACCATCTAGTCCTCTGACAGAAAATAAGTCTACAATAAACTTGTAATGCTATTATAGAAACTAAAAGAAAAAAATAAGAGTACTGCATAACATAGCTGTCTATAGAACACCTTGAACTGCTCCATCTTGCTAACGCTAGCAACTTCTTTACAGTTACACACCTTCATTGGGGTTGTTGGGAGGTACCAGAAAAAATGCAGTAGTGGTACCACAGCAAGTTTATAAGGTATTTTCTCATTGCAGCTAACATGACCCTGAATCTCAAATTCCTGCATTGTATATGCTGCCCCTTTTTGTCGTAATGCCAGAACTAAGGCTCTTTTGAATTTGCAGGTAGATGAAAAATCAACTTTGATAAAATCTGTTTCTGCCAAAAGAGTTCAACATAATATTAATTGTAGACTTACTGAACATAAGGTTAATTTTTGAAGCTACACATAAAATTGTATTTTTTTTCAGCCAAATAAGCCATATGCTGTAATAATTCTGTTCATAGCAGGCCTTGCAGCCCATATGTAATGAGATAAACCTATTTTGATACAAAATAAGGAGATGTCCTAAAGGCATTACCCCAAGTCAAATATCAGATTTTCAATGGCAGAAGTGCCTGGTTGAGTGTTATCCAAGAAAAAAGTATCCAAATATTCAGGTACTTCCACAAACTTACCATCAAACCTTCTGGCTGAAGATTCTAGCTCTAATGATTTTCCATGTAAATTACACACCTGGGAAGTTACGCAAATGTTTTCCCTAAAAGCCTGGTCTAATTTCTAATGTAAAAAAAAAAAAGAGAGATAGAGAGAGAGAGAGAGAGAGAGAGAGAGAGAAAACTTGCTTTTTTTCATCCAAACAACCTGCTTAGTTTGTTGTGTAATAATTAACTTAAGACATTTAATTGTTCTATAAGATGGTAGAATAACTAAACAATAGAGCTTAGAGACTCGACAAGAGAAGCTGCCTATACTGTCATTTCCAAAGAATTCACTGTTAACTTACATTGCCTTTTTAGGCTATACATTTGAGAGAGAGCTGTTGTGACCCTATTCATCACCGAGTTATTACACTACCCAAAATTAGAAAAAGCAGTTCTAGGACCTGAAAGACACAGCTCTGGGGCAATAGCTGATCTTTCCTTGTCTCTTTCAATCTGACCCTCCACTAGTATTCTGTGGTAGCTAATGTTTAAGTTCTGTGTCAGTTGAGCAGCAACAGTTATAGCTTTATTTTGTCTTCTATGTGGCTCTTGCGTACAGAGGGAGAGTTCTTCCTTCATTTTAGACACAAAATAGGATGCCAGTGGCTAAACATATTGCAGAACATTTCCTTGAAAAATATTTTTCCTTTGCTTAGAAGGAGCTTACAAAATTCTGCGGAAGAACCAGGGTTATACATCAGCTTCTGAATTGGTCCATGGGAGGTTGCTGTTTATATATCATGTGATATTTCTCCTTTATTCTCTTCTTATTTAAACACAGGAATGAATAATTATCACACTATATATATATGTATTGTATAAAGCAGAGGACATTTTACGCATTACTAAATCCTGAACTGAGGTAGTACAGAGGATTAAGGCTTTGAACCGTTAATGAATGCTTTTCTATAAACAAAGGATAGGATGTAATTCTTTCCATTCCGTTTTTCTAGTGTGTGATTCTCAGCAAGTCACTTAACCAAACAGTGCAACAGGTTCACCTGTGAAAAAGGGCCCTTATGTTTGGGTGGCTTATCTGCTTAATAAATGTATAAATATATATAAATAAAAAAAGAACCTAAACAGGTAAAGATGTTGATTGGCAGCTGCTTAGGACATGTGCCATGTTAAATAACCCCTGCGTATTATCTCTTGAGTCATGTGGGTCATCTCTACTGACCACAGTTCATTATGACATTAGTCTCTAACTGAAATACACTGAGATACATGCATAAAATGTTTCCTAGAATGGTTGTAAATATCAGTCAAGCATCTATGATATAAGAAGCAGCAGTCAAGAAATGGCACAGAGTTTCACACATGAAGGTTCTAGTTATTTTAAACATCAGTGTATCTTTGTTTATAGATAGGTCAGATTTTCTGTGCTTGCAGTATGGCATTATAGTTAGTGGACACATTCAGTGCTCATTTGATATGAGCTGTCAGTCTCATCAGTACAAATCAGGTATTCCCCAGGCTAATAAAGGCACATGTCTGTGTGCTACCAGTGTCAGTACCACCAAATTAGATTATATTGTGCATGTGGTACCTATCAGCTGCAGCCAGGATACTCCTATCACAAGTAACATTCTCAAAAAATTCTTTCCAGATGTAAATACTATCCAGCATTCTTAATTCATTTTTACTTACTCTCTTTTATAGGCACAGCAAACTATCACTGATTTTCATAATTCTGGATGTGGCATCATTGATTAAACTTTCAATATTTATTTCCTCATTTTTATTTTTCATTTGCAAATTGCTCATGTACATGGTGCATCTGCATGTACTTAGAGTAAATTGTTTTGGAATCTGGTCAATATTTTATGACAGGGTAAAATGTCATCATTATAAATGGTAAAATACATAAGAAGTGCACCTTTGCTATGTAGTGCATACTAGCAGTGTGCATTAAATGTACACATTTGAAAGAAATAAAAGATTGTCTAATAATAACGTGGTCCTTCTATTCCCTCTCCTGCTGTACATCTATTTTTACTTGTTTGATAAATAAAGATCAAAAAGTGTTAGAGTATACTTAAGAGTAAAGGCAAAGAGAAAGGAATAGTGGGATCCTACGTGAAAGACCAGCACTAGCAGAGTTTTTTAATCTGACTTGTTTTACCTGCTTTTCTCTGCCTGAATATTGCTGATCTCTGTCTGCATTTGAATTTATTCATTTAATGTTTGGTTACTTCTATTTTTTTTTCTTTCTATGCATTTTTTCAGTTTTTTTTTTTCCTTCTTAAGAGGTCTTGGCTAGGATCAGTTAGACTGTGAATAACATCCAGCTGATCAGATGGATGAGCTGAGAAATAACAATCCTCATTTAACTACAAATATTTAGTGACATCGTTATTTAACTGTAGTGCTTGCTTGACTTGCTGTTCTCTGTTGGACTATTGTTGATCTGTTTCTGGATTTGAGTTTGGATTGAAGTTATACATTTATGGTTTGGTTACTTCTATTTTTTATCTTTTTCTTCTATTGCATTTTGTTTAAAGCTTTTGTTCTTTTTGGAGATTTTAGTTAAGTGGACCTGGCTAGGGTCAGTTAGAAAATAATTATTTTGCAGACAGTGAATAACATCCAGCTAATTAGTGGGAGAAGTTGAGAAATAGAAATAGCATTCCTAATTTAAATATAAATACAGTGGCATCTTTATTCAGTTGTGCTTGTGTGTCTTGCTGTTCTCTGCCTAACTATTGCTATTCTCTGTCTCCATTTGATTTTTCCCACCCACCCAGCCCTGCTGTTGTACTTTTAAACTTGGTGGCTTTTGAGTTGCCAACCTCTACTTTATTTAGCCTTTTGCTTCACATTCTTAAAGAGTTTGGTTGCATTTAATTTGCTTCATGTATTACTGGTTGTTAGCAACCTTTTTACTTTGCAACTGCTTCTATGTCTCTTAGTTTAGATTTAAGCACTTGGGCTTCAAACTATTTTTCTAACATAAGGAAGGCTTGTGGTCTATACTCTTGTGGCAGGAAAGGTAGCTTACATCCTTCTGATTTGAGAATTGTTGGTTGAAGCCTTGTTGTGTCTGTTATTCTAAGTGTCTTAGTTCTGATTTAAGAACTTGGGATCCAAACAAGTTGTTTTGCATTAGGAAGATTTGTGGTCTATACTCTTGTAGGAAGAGAGGGTATCCTCCACCCTTCTGAGCTGAGAATGGCTTTGCATAAGTCCATAGGTTCATATAAGGTTACTAGGTTCATAGGTTCATAGGAGTTTACTAGGCTAGTGGCCCTAGAGCCCTTAAAAGTCTAGCCATATTTATGCTGAGTTGCCCCAGTTGTCAGTGGGTAGGTGAGTGAAGTTCACAGAGGTAAGGGTCTATGGTAGTTAATACTGAATTTCTCTGTCCAGGATAGACATAGGCACTACCCCAGGAGTAAATTTGTGATCACCCATCCATTAATCTAGGTTGTGTTTGAAGAGGGTCAGGGAGGGTTTCTGTTTCACATGAATTAGAAGCTTGGTCCAGAGAAGTGGCAGTCTCTGGGAGCTGTATCTATTTCTCCAGCACGACCTGTTCATGTCAGACGCTAGCTTAAGATCCCTGGAGTGAGTGACCCTCCTGAAGTTTGATTTACAAATGTGTAGCATTTCCATTAGGGCCTGGCCAGAGACTGACCTGTAAGCCAGGCACAGTTCACCCATTAGAGACATGTAGGAAACAGAATGTAGTGACAGAGCTTTCAGTCTTTCCATGTAGTACTTGTTTTGTGTACCCTATAATTTCTTGGTGCATAACTTCTGTGGTCTCTCCAATTGTTGCAGGTGTCTTGTGAAGTACAGTGAGGTACATGAAAAAGGGAGCATTGTACTCAATTACTTGTCTGATGAAGGATGAGTATAATGGAATTATAACATCCATAGGTCTAGAAGTGATGCCTTTACTTATAGGATTTGCAACACAGAAGGATTTCTTTACTACTGTGGATACATGGTGGTTACAGTACAGATTGCTATCAACCTGAGTACCCATATCATGTACCACTGGGCTCCAAACTAGTTATTTTGCATTAGGAAGGTTTGAGGTCTACTCTCTTGTAGCAATACTGTCCAGACAGATTTTTATTAACTACTAGAGCATCTAGTTTGTGTATACCTGAGCATTGCTTACCAGGTTCCTTGTTTTATTGACCTGTTCAATATTTAAATTTCCCTCACTCCTCCCTAGTAGATCTGTCACTATGAATATGCACTTTCCATCTCTCTCTGTGGCAAATCTGGTTGAGATGGGTATTTTGAGGCGTTGTAGCAATTGCATAATGTGCACAGACAACCCACTTACTCTTACTAAAGTATGCAAACACTGGAGGCAAACTCTCTCATTCAAGCAAAACTAATCCTATAGATTTTGTCATTGACACTTACACCATGCCTGCTGCACAAGGTAAAAACCCTACATATAAAATTATTTACGCTGAGGCACTTACAGGTAACTTTCCTAAAAACACTAAGGCCTCCTTCACAGCACAATCAAAGAAAAGGTTCTCAGCCATCATGTAAACATTCAGGTAAAACTCCACCCACAGCTACACATAGTAACACTGTATCCAGGCCATATGGTGATAATCCATTAAGGCAAACCAGACCACAGCCAAATTTCCTGGTCATTGGTGATCCTGTAGTGAGGTATACCAATGTCCCCCTCACCAGACTGAGTAAGGAGAGAGTCACAGCTATCTGTCTTTCCTGCAGCTAGGCTCCATCAAGTTACACAGGCACTCATGTCATTGAACCACAGGTAACAGTATGATCCTGTCATAGTCCATGTGGGTGTTAATGACATGAGATGTACCTCTCTTGAGTATATGAAGTGAGACATGATCAAACTCACTGATTATGTGTTTCAGACAGGTACAAGTCTAGCACTGAGCAGCATACTACCTTCTCCAAGGATTATGCCACATTACCAACAGAAAGTTATTGATTTTAACAATTGGCTTAGCCTCTGGTGTCAGTCCAAGGGGGTACAATATTTGATAGCCTGGGAGGACATTGTTGACAGACCACACTGCTTTGCCAGGGATGGCCTACACTTATCCACTTTAGGGTTTGGGATATTGGCAAAGACCTTTTCCACCCCATACTGCCTTTTTTTAGGCAATGCAAAACTGAGAAACCTACTGATTTAACTGAACTTATGAAGAAATATCTGCAGGTGGTACTGCTCAATGTTAGAAATCTTAACAAAGAAACTCCACTCCCTACAAGCCTTCCTCTCCATGGATAGTGTAGACATCTGAGTAGTAACAGAGACATGGTTTAAAGTCATGGAAACTGCCCTATCAATGCAAGGTTATAATGCCTTTTAAATCTTTAGACCAGCTACTGCAGAGAAGGGAACTAAAGGTGGAGGAGTCTCAGTCTATATTAAAACCAACCTCACAGCCAGACTAATTAAGGTGTATGAGCCACTGGAACTCATACATGTGCAACTCACTATAACAGGGTTTTGTACCATATCCTTGAAACCTATAGGCTCCCCATCCATGGCCCACAAAACCCATACTACCTATCTCAATGTACAAGAGTTTTTAACTGTCTAACCCAATACAATATTCATGGGGTATCTCAATTACCCCTCTATAGATTGGGAATCCTACACCACTTCTAATGCATAAGCCCAGAAATTCCTAAACTTCATCAGTACCAACATCCTGGAATATTTGGTCCATTCTTCTACCAGGGGTGCAAACATCCTTGACCTTGTTCTTATGAAAATGGGAGGCTAATGTTCCTCACCCAATGTAATGTCTTTGCTCTTCAGATCTGACTGTAAGACAATATTATTTGAAATAAAAATAAATTAAATCTGGGAATCCAGCAAAACCAAAAACCTTTAGGAACTGTTCCAAGGCTAACCTATCTCTACTAAGCAACACCTTGGCTAAACCCCAAGTACCCCAAACCCTATAAACATCATAGCATATGGTGAGCTATTTACAAAATATCTATACAGTCATATTGGTTGCTGTATACAGCAAGCTGTGCTCACTCATACTAAGAATAAAACAAATTCAAAAGACAAGCCACCATGGTGGAATCACACTATCAATCAGTTATATAACAAAAGAAAGACATTTTTTTGCCAAGCATTAGAGGAACAAAGCTATCTATATTAAAAGCCCCCTGACCAATTGAATCAGGCAGCTAAAAGGGTTAATTAATACTTCAAAAGGCTAAATTTGAAGAAAAAATAGCTTCTCGGGCAAATGACAACCACAAAGCTTTTTATAGCCATGTCTGTAACCTCAGGGGAAATACAGAATACCTAAAGAACTGAGATGACTGCAGAATACTGGAATGAGCTGGAATGACTGGAAGCAACTGGAATGAGACTTGAATGAATGTCTTTCTCTGTTAATTAACCAGAGCTGTGCTGAACAGGTGCCTGTCTCCTTTATGGGCCAAGTCTTTTTGTACCTTTCTCAATAAAGTCTGCAAACACTGCAGTTCAGTTAAGAATGCTTTATTATATTAGTATTGAGTTTTTAAGAATGCTTTATTGTATACAGTGGAGGTATATATCAAAAATATCCCAATACCATTTCCAATAACATGCTGATAAACTGAAATTGTCCTCTGCATTTGTATTCTTTATATTCCTTTCCTCCTGAATAGCATTATTAATATTCTGGAATGCTGGATATTTCAGCTGACTTCTGCACTCAAACTCGAGTGTCTGTTCTGCAAAGACTTTCTGCATATCAGTCCAAACTAATCAACTTTAGTAACTGTATTGGAAGAATTTCCAAATAATGCCAGAACACTGCAAATCTCTATGTGCCTTTTTAGTCTTGGTTCCCAAGCATGCAATGACAAACAAAATGTCTTTGTATTCAAATGTACAGCACATTCTGTTCTTATCAGTATTTTTGACTAAAGGTTATTTTCACTGATTGAAAGGTGCATTCGCTGAAACTGTATACAAACTGTGAAGCCTGCTTTAATATGGCTGCATTTTGAGACCTATGTAAAGAGAATACTTATTTTTGTATATTTAAATTATACCCGATCTAACAAATACTCAAAACTTATTGCAAATGGCATCACCCACACTGAACCAGAGGCCATTGCCAACCTTTTGGCTGACAGATTCAGCTCAGATTTCTCCCCCTACTCCTCCCCGATAGTGTAAAGGAAATACCGCATACCAGAATCCCCCCACCCATTACTAGGGAACAGGTCATAAATGCACTTTCCAAGGCCAAAAACAATGCATCAATGGGACCCAATAACATCCCAGGATATTTAATAATTAGTATGAAACATGACCTCTCTGGTCCACTTGAATCACTTTTCAACTGGAGCCTACAGCCAAGTTTTGCGCCCAAGGAATGGAAGATGGCTACAGTCATTCCTCTGCACAAAAAAAGTCCAACCACTGATCTGGTTAACTACAAGTGCATAAATCTTACCAGCCTCATATGTAAGGTTATGGAAAGAATCATCACGGCTATGATAAATGAGGGCATAGGCAACCTGCAAAACCTGAACCCATCACAGTTTGGCTTTGTTAAAGGAAGGTCATACATATTAAAGCAAAGCAGTGGATGAAGGTAAGTCTGTCCACACAGCTTACCTCAACATGGCCAAGGCTTTTGATACAATACTCCACTCAAGAATTATAGACAACTCACTAATTTAGGTATAAAGCCTTTTATCACCCACTGGAGAGTCATCTGGTTCACAGATAGGATCCAGGAGGTCAAAATAGGTGAGGTCACCTCCACCAAGAGGGCAGTTATGAGCAGAGTCCCTAGGGCTAGGTACTAGGGCTGCCCCATTTTGGCATATATTTCTCTGAAATGGAAGCAAATGCTGAAGATTTATGGCTGACTAAGTTTGTAGATGATTGCAATCTGCGGGTTATCATCAACTCCCCTGCAGACACTAACATTCTTCATAAAGGCCTATCTCTAACTAATAAATGGTTCCAAAGCCATGGTCTTAAATTCAATGCTAAGAAAGGCATAATTGCATCCTTTGGGAAATCAACCATTCTGTCTAATTACTGTGTTGATAATATGACCCTAAGAGTTGACTCAGTGGTCTGGGATCTGTGTACTCATGTAGACAGTAGCCTTACCTTTAACCACCATGTGGCCAGAGTGATGAGGAAATCCTTTTATGTTGCGAAACATATAAGTAAGGGCATGGTATCTAGGTCAAAGGAGGTTATTATCACACTGTACTCTGCTCTTATTGGACAAATCATAGAGTACAATGCTCCCTTTGGTATGTACCTGGCTAGACATATGCAGCAACTAGAGCAACCCTAGAGGTTACTTACAAAAAGAATACAAGGTGTAACAAGCCCACCTTATGCAGAGTGCCTTAAAACCCTTTCCCTCTACTCCGTCTCCTATAGATTGCTGAGGGGTGAATTATGCCTGGCTTACAGGGCATCTACAAACCCCACACTTATGAATTTCCTGCATATTCATAAGTCAAAGAGAACCAGAAGTACAAGGTCTAGGGACCTGCATTTTGTCTGTGACTTAAGCAGAATATGCTGGAGAGACAGATGTGTCTCAGAGACTGTTTCTCCTATAGGACAGGCTTCCCATCTATGTGAAGCTGAGTTCATCTGTTACCCACTTTAACTGCAACCTAGTCCAGTGGATGGGGAATAGGAAATGTATACCAGGCCTGGCACCCATGTCCCTTATTGACAGAAGTAGCTTATAAATGCCTGTCCCTCAATGTCCTATTTCAATACAGGACATCATTATTCTTTCGGTGCAACTTAGCCAGGCTTATAAAGATCACTCTGGGTCATTAGCCTAGTAATAATTTATGAATCTATTAATCTAGATCAGAAGCTGCTGGTAAAAACAGATATTAGTAAGGCATATACAATATTGCATGATAACTATAGGAATCAATCAAAGGAGTTTAAAAAGCATTGAGAAGAGAAACTGGATAAGCAATTCACAAATAAATAATGGGAGGATATATGTATGGCTCCCAAACATGCAGCAAAGTACAGAAGATTTAGGATTTTTGCTTGAAAGTGTTTGCATAGGTATTTTTATACCCCAAGCAGATGTCAAAGTATTTTTTCTCAGGTGGATTGCAAATGTTGGAGGTGTGATGGAGAACAAAGAGATTAAGTAGGGACATAATTTTTGAGAGTGTAATGAAATGGCAGACTTTAAAAATGCCATGCAGACTACTCTGTCAGAAATACTAGGTAAGTAAACTGGTGTAACTAAGGAAATGATTTTTTTGAGCCGTGATACAGAATCTGAATTGCCTAGACATAGTAAGGCCTTGCTGAGTTTAATTCTGCTGGCTGACAAAAAAGCAATTACTACAAAATAGAAATCAAAGTATAAACCAATGGTATTAGAAGTAGTGAATATACTAACAGAGATAAAAAAATCCAGAAGTGGTATCTTTAGAAAAGGGTAGGAGCAAATTGTATAGAAAAACATGAAATGTTGGAACAATACAATGAGATTTAAGGTAAGACAGGACTTGAATGAGCTATGTAAAATCTGATTGTTTGACAATGACTGTTTAGATGATTATATGTGATGTGCAGTTTCTGCAACTGAAAATGTATTAAAAACAATGGTGAAAATATGTCAATTTGGTTTGTTTTTCGTTTATAGAAATGTATGATTGCCTGTGTCATAAGTGATAATTCAACAAAGATTTTTTTGTTTAAAAATAAAAATAATATTTGAGTAGCCCAAAGGAAAAAATATCATTGAAGGAAACAGATGGTTAAGTTAATAGTAGCATGAAATCAGCCACTAAGTCTCTGATATCAGAATTGCCTAGATTTCAGTAAATATAGAAGCAGTACAACATGAACAATAATTTTCCAGTTGTCATTTTTAAACATGTTTTATTGATTTTCTGCATGTAATCATGTATTTTTCAAATCATGGTTGTCCTGCTATTCTGCATTTAACTACATTAATAGCAGTCAACAAAACAGAGACATCAGAGATACATTGGATAGCAGCACTGCAGGCTTATAGGACACCTGGGTTGAATTATACTATACCTTTAAAACTTGATTTGAAATTTCAACTCTTACATTACTAATTGTTTGAATTCTGTGATTGGATGTTTTGTTTTTTAAATAAATGAATGTATTGTGTGTCTATAGGACCTGATGAAGCATTTTATGTGAAAGCACTGATCCTTTGCAAAATTAAACAACTTGTATTTTTCTACATTGGTTTTTGGTTATATGCTGTTTGCCTTGGTGGTTGAACTGTGTTTTATTTATTATTTTGTTTTTGTTTTTGACATGGTTCAACCTTTAGTTGCTGGTTTTAGTTTACTCTGTATAATAATAACACTCTCAGATAGTTTCTATATGGGCTATTCACATAAGTTGCATGTCATACAGTAGGACAGACCCCTTGTGTCACATAAAAGTATAAACACAATCAGGTAAGAAATTATACATGGACTTTCCCAGTTGTGTAACCACAGTAGCATGCTATATATGGAGTACACAGGCAAATACAATCCACCCCTAGGATTTTATGAAGTCCACAAAGGTAACAGAATAATCATATGGACTAGTATCAATGGCCCTATGTATAGGACCCCAGCTTTAAGGAATTACGATCAAATGGTATTATGTATTTCACTCCATCAATTTTACACCCTTTCTTTCTGTCATTTTTCTCACCATACAGAGGTCAGCATCATATCAGTAGCAAACAGAAAAATAAAACTGAAGACAGCTCCTCTGCATGCCAGGAGTAAAAGAACTATCAGTGGAGTACCATGTTGTAAAAGCAACACTGCTAGCACAGCCATGATTTCCCCATCCCCTCACGTGATGTCTCCAAACTCTAGTCTATAGGAGCATACATGACACCTGATGCCATGACCATAGCTCTGCAGCTGTGCCTAATGAATGAAATATATTTAATGTTCTACGCTAGACAACAAATCTAAGTAAGCAGTAAAAATTAGTCTAGCTCTTGGGCATTTTGTGGAAACACAGCACAGGAGCTAAAGTCTACTTGTACACTTTACTATATCATTCACTCCTGCTAGACACTGGAAAACATAGTATGCAGTAGTGTGCCATGTACTCCATTTATGCAGTTTATATTCACTGTAACATCTTTGTACAATGCCATTTAATACCACATTCCATGTATATGAATCTTAATTCTGAATTACAATGCAGAATGTTTGTCCACATCTGCATATATGTTTATGAATGGCCTAGCCTTATCAATAGTGTCTCAGAAACAATTAACACATCTTAGAGGAATAAACATGTTGTAGCAAATGCATAATTGATAAATCTGTAATATACAGTCCTACAGTAAAATTTTACAGTAAAACTGATGTTTGTAAGAATATTTCCAAGTGACACTCCTTATCACAATTCTTCTCGAATGTAGACTCATAATTTCTAGTGTGAAATAGATTTCACCACACAATTCTAATACCATTTAATACATCATCATGTTAGCTACTTACACTTGGAGTATGGTTCTACATCACTGTAGCTGCAGGTAGTCATAATAAACAACAATTTCTAAGTACCATCAATGCAATTCAGTATAATCAGATTGCTGAGAGAAAAAAAGTTAGTTTGGTCTACTTGTTTAAACTGTTTTAAATATCAGTGTACCATGCTAGATATAAAATACATTCACACAAATTGTGGCTAATAAATACACTAGGGCATTCAGAAAGAATCCCAATGCTGACATTAAACACTGCAGTAAAAAGGTTGTGTTTTTGAAATGCAGTACTACTATCTCATTTCAGAGACACATCAGCTGCAATGAGGAAAAAATTCACTATTGGTTAATCTGCATATCTCTGAATCGCTGTTAACTACTGTGAGTGCAGCTCAGTATTTTTCTGCAGTAGTTAACAATGGCAGCCAATGCATACCCATTCACTCTGCAACATACTACACACATTCAAATTCACACACACACACACACACACACACACACACACACACACACACACACACACACACACACACACACACAATACCTGTCCCTGTGTTGTCAGCATGTCTACAAAATTTTCTTTTTCCTGCCATGGTAAATCATAGATTATTACAGTCAGCCATTATGCCAAACATTAGAATTTCATTCTTCATATCCTTCAGTAAAGACATGATAGTGCTGTACCTGTTACACTAGGAATTTTCTACATTTGCAAGAAGAATAAATAAGTCAGTGATTTTCTCCCACCACTAAGTTTGGCTTTCTCTTGAATTCTTTCAATATGAAGTTGAGAGATATGATTAATGTTCCCTGTCCTTCTCTTTTCTAAAGCATGGGCTGTTGTAGGCATGGAATAATGATGAAATCCTGATTATATATCTAAAAATAGGCTGTAGCTTAACAGTTAGTGCAGCAGATTAATGCTGAGATTTGCTGAATCAAGGCTGCAATATATGAACCCCCCCCCCATTGTTGTTGACGCCTTATTTTACAGTCTTATTGTTTTTTTGTTTTTTTTAACATTACTTCCATAGCATCTAGTGGGATGCTGAGGGCTACTATCTCAGGTGGGAGTGTACATGGTTGGAATTACATTTAAGGTATGGAATAAGGGTATCCCTGGTCTAGTGGTCCCCATGAACCAATAATAAAGGTTATATCTGGTGGGTAGTATTCCATCCTGTCCCGCATCTTTAAAGTTATCCCCGGTTGGTAGCCACACCAGCATGCACACACACACACACACACACACACACACACACACACACACACACACACACACACACACACACACACACACACACAAACATACACACACACACGCACACACACACACACACACACACACACACACACACACACACACACACACACACACACACCTAACCTATGCACTCAGTAACACCACTATTGTTACCTAACAGGCAGACACACACTCATACATACACTCACACATGCAGATCCTCACATTTACACACTCAAACAACCTCTAACACTACATGACTTATAAATTAGCCAGCATTTAAATGTGCTGTAATGGATGTTTACCACAAGCAGCCAGAAGTAGCTGTGCTAAGTTACACTACCGAACAATTCACTAATCACTTGACTGCATGAATGCCTTACTGCAGGCTGATGTGGAGAATACCACATGGCTAATTAGCATATGTTTCTCCCTCTGAATGCCTCATTAGTATATATCTTGGCTGCTGAAACATCCTGCAGTGGTGCTGCACATCTTTGTGCAAATGAACTGCAGCAGTGCTGTCTCTGAATTCCAAAGAGTTGCCATGAGGTTTACATCTGGTATAAACCTCATTGTACTTTTAATTCAATTTGGGTCACAATCATTTTCAATTAACTTGTGATATCACTGTCAGTACTATTACTAGTATTTTATTCAATTAAATAATTGCATATTTGGACAATTACTAAAGCTCTCTATTTTATACATCTAGCTCTCCACCTCTTTTTTTATCTATCTACCCTTACTAAAATTGATTTGACTTTGTTTACTCAATAATATTATTGTAGTTTTATGTTTCTTAAACAATATTCTTTGGGGGTTAGTTGTGTAGGTTATGGGAGAAAACACTTATGAATTTTAGGTACAGCTAAAACACATTTTGGGGTTTATATTAAGAGGGAACACCTATTCAAGGTTTACATGGGGGGAGGAGTTGTAATAGTATTACATTTTTTTCTTTCTTTCTTTTGTTAAGTTACAGACTTGTTTTACTTAACATATTTTTTCATTGAATTTTTAAATTCTAAATTAGGGAGGAAAACAAACCTGCATTTCTTTGTCTGAGGCCTCAGCATCATTAATTGCTAGAAAACTTCACATACTATCCAAATTGTTACACAAACATGCATGTATATTATCACATATTCTCAGTAGTGGTGATATACACCCCAGTCCTGGGGCACATGCTGCAAAACATACCATCATGGCTACCGTTTCACCCCTTCCCTTCCTCACATTAAAACTACATACCTTCTCATTCTTAACATGAACCTTAGAAGCCTAATCAACAAAAATCAGATACTTGAATGCAGTTATTGCACAATACTCACCACACAGTCTTATAACAACAGAAACTTGGCTAAAACCCCATATAAGAGACCCAGACATACTCCCACAAGGTGTGACACATGTGCACTGGCCCAGCAATCAAGGAGCCTCAATCCTCACCACTAACACCAGTGAGGGGCATCCATATAGGGAAAGTATAATAAATACACACACAGTAAAGTACAATTTCCCTTAAGAGCATACAGACATCACAGTCAGTCTGGGGCAGGTTTCTCCCTTTATCTCCTGGTCCCCTATAAGACTCCCAACTGGCCCAGCTATAGGGTCCAGATCTCAGCCTAGTAAGCAAGCTAAAACCTCCAGCACCCTCTCTGTCCAACCAGTGCTTCCTATCCCTGCCCAAGGAGCTGACACACACATGTTGTGATAAGAGTTATATACAGCCACACAGATACTCCTGGGAAAGGCTGGCATAGGTTCTCCAGCTATGCCCCATTTACCCAGACCATACGGTAGTACCAGCTACCACCACCCACTAATATCAGCTATTAAAAAAGCCCTTACTAAAGGGTGTCCAATTATTACTGTGCAATATTATTATCCAAATGATAAGTGTAACTGAACAGCAAGGCTACTGGAGTGGCTTTGTACAATATCACTAAATACATGTAATGTAATCTTAGAGCTTAAATGATCTCTACACAAAACAGCCACAGTTGAAAGGTTTAAAGTATTTAATAATAAATAATAAAAACACAAGACAATACTTCTTACTGCACAGTGCTAGTCAAGAGTTCAGAGATCACAGAGAAATACTTAAAATAATACAGTAGAAAAGTTCTGAAATCAATACAGAAAAAAAAATCTAATCTTCCTAGTTCCTAGCTATATCTAAGAGAAAACATAGTTCTAAAATAAACTTACATATACAGCAAGACAATGCTGGTGATGTTGGATGTTCTGAAGACAAATGCTAAATGCCCTCACATTCTTTCTGTCCTTAAACTGATAACACAGTATCACTGATTCATTTCAGATTACATCATTTATTTCTGGTTTCCAGGCTAACAGAAACTCAGAGGTTAATACCCCTTTTGATTTTGCAGCTGGTCAGGAAGCCAGAGCAATAAAATAAATTATACATGTATATTCTAGCCATTAACTCTGGCCTCAAAACAATAGGCAGAATGCCACCCTCTAGACATCTCAGCACTGGGTTTTAGATCAAAGAATTTCACAATGCTTGACTTATCAGCTTTCTTACAGCAAAGTGCACTGTTGTTGCATTTTTTTCAGTTCAAAATCCAATAGCCTTTTCACATTTAAGAGAACAAGCCTGTGGCTTACATTAATATTTACACATGACAGAATTATCTACAAAATTCTATCTAGCTAGGCTGGCAGCCTTCACCTATCTTCACACAAGAATATAGAGTACACAGGTTAGACAGGATCAGAAGGAAGGGTGCCGGGGTTACAATCTTCTACAAATATAAGCTAAGCATAGACTACCTACCCATCAAATACCCTTATGATAACAACTGTGAAGTCCTAGTAACATGGTTCAGAATCAACCCAAAGAAAAATATTACCATAATAGCCACTTACATACCTCCCAACCATACTCCCATTGCCATTGAGGAACTTGTAGCCTGGACAGCCTCAACCTACACCCATGAAACCATTATTACAGGTGACGTCAACTTAGACTGGAACACATGCACTGGTGATAACCCTCTACCTTCATAAATCTACATGGCTTTTCCCAAACAATCCAGTTTCCCACATGAATAGATAAACATAACAAAAGGGAATCCATCTTACACTGGTCACTTATTAACAGTACCACCCACAACTATCTCTATGAGTGCCTTCCAAATAATTTAAGTGACCATAGACCTACCTACTTAATCAGCTTAACCCACCCATAACCATAGTTTACAAAGTCATAAGAAATACCAAAAACTTCTCCAACAAAGCATTCTTATACATACTCAGTAAATCAACTGCACACCACTCCATCATCTCTAACTTGACCAGGCCATAGCATACTTCAAAGACACATTTCTAGCTATTCTAAATAGCTTAGAACCAACTCGTACATGTTGTGTTAAAAATAAGAGATTGCCGTGGATAACAAAAGAAACCATTAGACTTCAAAAACTAAGGGACAAAATCTGGTTTCAATACCCGAAATCAAAAGGCAATCAAACTCTGCTAGCATACCAGCAGCTCCATAATCAAAAAAAAAAAAAAAAACTCAAACTAGACAAAAAAAAAACATATTATACATCGATGCAAAACAAATATGAAAACAATCCCACAAGGTTCTGGCAAGCAATTAACTCGCTCCTCCACCTAGGTAAAGCTACAACCCCAGAACCAACAACCAAAAACCAAATTATGAGTATTTCCTTACAAATCAACACCTACTTTATAAACACGGCCTTCTCCTTAGTTACAGGGAACAATTCCACCCCACTGTCTCTTCCACCTAATGTGGAAACTAACAACAACTCTTTTGACCTCAAACCTGTCCCAACTAACACCACAAGAACAGTGCTATAAAAACTGAAACCTTGTTACTTAGTAGCTGACGAACTCCCCAGTGAGTACATCAAACTTTCAGCTGATGCCATAGATCTGCCTATCTCCATTCTGGTAAATAGGTCTATAACAGAACAATATGTCACAAAATTATGGAAAATTTCCTATATCACCCCTCTACATAAAGGAGGAACATCAACAGAATTAAACAATTACAGACCCATAACCATCCTTTCCCCCTGTGTCAAAATTCTGGAAAAATTTATTCACACTCAATTACTATGATACCTGTTATCTCACAATCTTATCTCTCTCTCCCAACAGTTTCAGACCGAAACACAGCACCACCACAGCCATAATTCATTTCTCTAACACCATCAGCCAACTGAGAAATTCAAACCAGCAAGTAGCATCAATCTTCTTAGATATGTCAAAAGCTTTCAACACTGTCTCCCATCATAAACTCCTTAGTACTCTTGCCTTATTAAACCTATCAAAGACTTCCCTCTCCTGGGTCCTAAGCTATCTTTTTGACAGACAACAAGCAGTACGATGGAAATCTGAGCTCTCATCACTTCTGCCTGTCTCGGTTGGAGACCCCAAATGTCCATACTAGGACCCCTTCTTTTCACCATGTTCTCCAATGATCTAGCCTCATCCAGAACACATGCCAAAGTAGTTCAGTATGCAAATGATTCAACTTTAATCTCCTCAGCAGATACCTTACCAGAACTCCAAATTTCAGGCCAACAAGCTTTTAATGATATAGAAACATATCTAAGTATATCACAACTAATCCTAAACCCAAAAAGACACAGTTAATGCTATTTGCCAGTAGCAAACATTTACTGACTACATCTTCTTTCACTATTCTCTCAGCAAACAACACAGTCATCCAACCAGTTGAGCATACAAAACATCTTGGCATGGTAATCGACAACAAACTCAGATATGACCATCACATAGCCATCAAAATTAAGAAAGTTCGCATCAAATGTGGCTCGCTGTACAGTAGTAAGCCATTCCTCACTGACCATACTAGACTAGCCATATCCAGAACTTTCCTCCTCTCTACACTCCTATATGCTTTCCCCCTCTTTATCAACTTAAAAAAATCAGATTTAACCAAATTAGAAACTTGCTACAACAAAATAGCATACTTCGCAGCCAATCTTCCCCACCAAACCCATCATTGTATTTCTCTATATAAATTCAATTGGCTCGAGCTACCTCACCTTTTCCATCTCTACCAACTTAAATTCACAGACAATATCATCTTCCATCTTGACAGTTGCCGTCCCTCAAATAACTTTTTGTTCCCTACTCATGCCCATGAAGTCTATGATCTGCAGACAGAAACTTTCTCACAGTAAACAAAGCTAACAACACTCATGGTAAAGCCTTATTCTCAAATCATATAGCCAAATTATGGAACTCTCTACCCCACACCCTCCAAAACACAGCTGAATCTACCAGTTTCAAACAACTACTATTTGAACATCTATCCAAGAAATGGCATTGTTCCTGTGCCAAACCTGACTGACAAGATATCTATAACTCTCTCAACACACTGTCCACTCCTTATCTCATATTCTTCCTCTTCTCTCTCTCTCTCTCTCTCTATATATATATATATATATATATATATATATATAGGAAATCTCAGTTGTTTATAACTATTATTTAATATGCACACAGTACTAATTTTATTTTTCTCATAGTGATCTTCACTGAAATGCTTGTGTGTTTTTTTTTTGAACCTGTATCTACTAGAAAACTGTATGGAATACTACTTTTGTACAGCCTAACTAGATGATGTGTATTCTTCATCTTACTGTATGTATACTAGTGTACTATCTAATTATTGTACTTTACTTATATTTCTGTGGAGCTTTTCTCACTGGGCCTCCGCTGAAAATGGGCTTCTGGCCCAGTTGGACTTTCCCGGTAAACAAATGTAAATAAATAAATAAATAAAATAAATAAATTTAGGAGAAGATTTATTTTTGTAGGTAACAAAGAGCACTGTTTCATGTTTTTCTTTAAGAAGTTTCCAGCGTAAAGTGGGGTGTGAGTAATGTTCACTTTGCATACCACTTCCACCTTTTTCAAGTTGTTTCTTAAACTCAGTGGCTCTTCAGTTGCCTTCCACATATGTTAATTCAATAGCAATATCTCTCTCATTACAGTAAATGGTCATTAAACGGTCATGCTCTAAAGGTCCACTCTTTGAACTAAACTATGTTTAACATCCTATTTGTAGCATCATGCCTACTTTCAGCAAGCTCCACTTCACATGATTAACCCTTTTATCATTTTACTTTAAATATATCTAAGCATTTGCTTGAGAAAAGCAGAAAACAATGAAAAGAAGAGGCAAGATCTATGTAAGACAGACACGACAAAGGATTAAGGACATACTGGAAGATCTGCAAATTATAAATCCCTTAAATCTTCCTGTCAAAATTGTCAAAGTTTATTTGTCTCACAGTGATAGCTGTATTTGCAGTGATGGATGCTGACTAATAAATTGCCTCCCTTTTATCTTTGAGAATCTATGAGACCGGAAAGAGAACAGCTTAACTCATTACAGCTGTCACCTTCAGGTGTTTATACAGGTACATCATACTGAATCTTCTAGGTGTCAAATATTGCTTGTTCATATTTGCATTGATAATTTAAAAACCATGCTACATACAAAGCATTAAAATATTTCATCTTAATTTTTACACAGTGGCGAGCATAACTGTATTGATATTTGACCTATGTCTAGTACAGGTAAAAAGATATTAATTGTTCTTCATGTAATATTTGTTTATAGTGTCATACATTTCAAGTTTTTCAAATATCTTGACAACCAAGTAGCACATACTGAACTACTCAGCCTCATTTGAAAGCTTTTAGCTGGATGAGCAAATTGTTGCTGACAGTGCGTGTGTGTAATTTAATTGATTGCTGAGAAATTATATGTTGTTTATAAAGTATTACAAACTTAATAATTACCATGTTTACTGTGACTTATAAAATCCAGTTTATGACCAAGAATCTGAAGATAACCACCATTGTAAAAATAGGTTGTGCTGAAGAGTTTGCCATTTACACTTTTTAGTAACCTTTATAGTTCCCGAGATATGAACATTTGTTTGAAATGTGAAGACATAATTTAATTCTATCAAAAAGCTTAGGCTTTGCCATTGGAAGTTACAGTGCAAACTTCCAGAGATCCATTGGAGGGAATGATCTCTTGATGGCTGACTAGCTTTTAGAACTGGGCTTATATGGATCAGCTGGCTCTCAAAGGTGTTTACTAGACTAACGACCACAAGAGTCTATTTAAGCCAGGCCATGATTCCCAAATCTCTGACAATTTCTGATACCCTTGATAAGTGCAAGCAGGGGCTTGGGATGTGAAACATTTGCAAGCAGGCTCCTGGGAGATGAGTTTGGTAGACTTTATTTATCCTCTTAGCTGTTTGTTTAGTTTGAAGAGAGTGCTTTTGTCCTGTTGGATGCTGCACCTCCTAATTTTTTTTATGATTTTCTTCTGTCTGTTATACAGCCCTTTGAGGCTGTGATTCCAGCCGTGGCACTTGTATTTTGAATTAGTTCTATATTTTTTCCTGGTGGGTATATCTCCCTCTATGCAGCTATTAACATGCTTGTATAAGGTGTCCATTAGAGACATAGGTGCCAAACCAGGGATGAATTTCCTGTTCCACATCCAATTGGCCAAGTTACACTTGTATTGGGTTAGGAAGGAACTCTGCTTCACATGGATGGGAAACCTGTTCCAGAGAGGGGGTAGTTTCTGGGATAAATACCTGTCTCTCCATCAGGTCTTTTTTATATCACAGGCAAGGTTTAAGTCTTTAGAATGGGTAATACTGGTGCTGTTTATTTTGCAGATATGCAGGAGGTCCATCGATATGAGGTTTGACAATGCCTTGTATGTCATACATAGATCGTCCCTCAACAGTCTGTAGGAGGCAGAATAAAGGATAGAGCCTTGAGACAGTCTGCATAGGACATGTTACTTACACCTTGTATTCTTTTAGTGATGAACCTTTCTGGGCATTCCAGGTATTGGATATGCATGGTTAGGTACATACCAAAGGGTCATTGTATTCAATGATAGGTCTGATGAATGCCAAATACAGGGGAACAATGACTTCCTTCGACCTAGATGCTATATCTTTGTTTATAAGTTGCATAATATAGAATTATTTCCTTGGTACTGTAGACATGTGATAGTCAAAGGCTAAATTGCTGTCTATGTGTGTTTCTAAGTCCCTGACTACTGGTTTAGCTCTTAGAGATGTTATTTCAGTATGATAGTTATCAGGGGTGGATGACTTCACAAAGGATACTATTAAACTTTCTTGGCATTTAGTTTTAGTCCATGGCTCTGACACCAGTTTTTTTGTCTGTGTCAGCCTTTCCTGGAGAACATTTGTGTCAGTGGATGATTGAATGACAGCTAGCCAGAGGCCATTGACATTGGCCTTGACTTCAGAGAAGTAAATCCCAAAAAGATACAGTTACAGGACTGATCCCTGAGAGACTCCCCTTGTGATTGGCCTCTTTGTAGAGGTGGACACTTCATTTCTATCTTCCTGGGTCCTTTCTATGAGCCAGCTGGCCATCTACCGGCTGTCATAAGGGTTTATAACTTACCTCTTAATATGTCAACAATGGCCAAGCTGGGTATTGTGTCAAATGCCTTGGTCAGGTCAAGGTAGGCAGTGTGAACCATTTTGCCTCCATCCATTGCTTTGGTGACCTTCTTAAAGAAGTCCGCCTGATTGAGTAGGTGTGACCTTGCTTTGATTAAACCAAATTGGGTTGGGTCCAGTGACTGGAGGTTTCCTATGCCATTATTAATTATTTCCAAGATAATTCTTTCCATGGCTTTACATATGAGAGCAGTGACACATGGATCTGCATCTTCCAGGGTCTGTAGATGGCCCAACTTTGTGCAGAGAGATGACTATTGCTGTTCTCCATTCATAAGGCATGAAGCGTGTTTTGAGGCTACAGTTAATTAGCAGTTCCAGAGGTCCTGACAGATCATGTTTCATGCTATTTAGAAGGCACCCTGGGATATTGTCTTGGCCCATTGATACCGTTTTCTTGGCCTTAGAGAGTGCATAAAGGGCTTGTTCTCTAGTGGAGGTAGGGAGAGTTATATTTGATGGTATTTCTTGAGGAAAGGTTGAGAGGGAGAAAGGGGTAAAGCTGGAGCTGAATTTGATATCTAGTAGGTTTGCTATATCTTCTGGCTCAGTATAGGTGGTTCAATTTACAGCAAGTTCTGTACATTATTGTGTATTCCTTTTGAGGTTGCAGATATACTAAAGAATACCTTGTGGTTGTCCTTGGCTAGGAGGCTAAATTTACCTCAAATTTGACTTTGGTAGACTATTTGCCCTCTTAGTTGTTTGTTTAATTTGAACAGAGTACTTTTATCCTGCTGGATGCTTCACTTCCTAATTTTTTTCATGATTTTCCTCCTTCTGTTATGCAGCCTACTGATGTTGTGATTACACCAGGGGTACTTGTATTTTGAATTAGTTCTATACTTTGTCCTGGTGGGTATAGATCTCTCTATGCAGCTATTAACATGCTTGTATAAGGTTTCTGTGAGCAGTTCTGCCTAGGCAGCAGTGTTCTCAGGGTTTATGGAGGTTTGAAATTTTGCTAGGTTATCACTTAATAGTAGGAAGTCAGCCTTCGAATAGTTTATGAATATTCCAGGTTTAGCTTGTGTTCCAGGTTTTATTTTTACTTCAAAGGAGACCATTTTGTGGTCTGACATTGCCAGTGAAGACATTAAACTAGGGGGTGTGCAGCATTCTCCCATATTAGTGAGGACTAGATCCAGTATGGTTGCACCTCTGGTTGGTGTATTGACAATCTGGTCCAGGGAGTTTGTCTTTATAAAATCCAGAAATCTCTGTGCCTGTACATTTTGTGTCGTATAGGATTCCAAGTTAATAGTGAGGTAATTAATGTTGCCTGTGGATATGGCATTGAGTTGGATTGTGAGTGACTCCAATAAGTTTAAATAGATGGTACGGGTACCCTGGGTCATAGAGGGGGACGTATAGTTTGCAAGGAAGTGGTACTGCATTTTGCCTGTGGTGATTTGAACATGGAAAAGCTGAATGGCATTGTCCTGCTTGAGCAGCCTTGAGGTATATTTATTTTTTATGTAAATTGAGGCACTTCTAGTTTTAGTCCCTGCCTGTGTAGTAGCTGGTCTAAATGTGTAGAAGGTATAACTTTGTACTGTTGGTATGCTTACCATGGCATTAAGTCATGTCTCAGAGAGCGCACAGATGTCAGCATTCTCTAGGGTGAGGGGAGCTTCTAGGGAGTGGAGTTTTTTTGTTTAGACTCCTAATACTGAGCAGTCACACCTTTAGATTTTCTTGCTTTTGATTTGCTATGTTGTAAGCACTTTCAGTTTGTCATTGCCTAAAAAAATGTACTATGGTGGAGGAGAGTGTTTTAGTTAATATTTGAAAGCTTAGAGAGGAGTGGTGCAGACTATCCCTGGGAAAGCAGCATGGTCTGTTGTCCATCTCATTCCACACTGACAAGTATTGCACCCCCTTAAAATGACACCAGAAACTAAGCCAATTATTAAACTCCATTATCTTTTGTTTGTATAGTGGCACCATCCCTGGAGAAGGTAAAATGCTGCTCAGTGCTGGGATCATACCAGCCTGCGACACATATTCTGAGAGCTCCTTAATGTTATAGTCTATGGAGGCATGTCTCAGGTAATTTACACTCATGTGGATCGTGACTGAGTTATAATGGTACTTGTTGTCCAATGACACATCAGTGTGTCACACAATGGAGTCTCCAATTACTAGAATGTTGGACTGTGTGTTGGCTTGCCTTATGGTCAAGTAGAGGCTCCATGAGATGTGGTTGCATGTGTTGATGTCGGTGTTGTTTTGAAGGAGTGCATTCACGATTGCTGAGGGTGTTTGTTTGGGCTTTAGGAAGGTTAAATTTAAGTGCCTCAGTATATATGGGTCCAAGTGTCTGCTTTGAATTGTGTGTGATGGGTTCAGTGTCTGCTCTACTGACAACTTTATTGACATTAGGAGTGCTTTTATTTGAGAGTGTTGCCACCAGTGGCACTGTGTAAATACATCACTCAAATGCCCTATCAGTTTGTTTGAGAATTAACTGTCTGTCAGTAAACATAAGGCAATTTCGGAGTTGCCTCAGGATGCCCATATCCACCAAGTCAGTAACAGACATAATGGGAAAGTTTATAGCCATGGAAATAGACTCTTTTATATTGATTAGACAATTGAAGTGAGAATATAAAGTAATGTGAAGAGTATCTGGTTTGCAACTCAGTGAGCAGTGCTTGTCACTGCAAGCTAGTGGTCATGTGTGTATCTAGGTACTGGTGAAATTTCAGTGGTGCTTTTACAGGAAAAATGTCTACTCAAGGTGTCTTTGGCTACACAGGGCATTGTCTAACACTTGAGGGGAAACTAATAAGTACAGCTTGATGACATACGTATGAAGTATTTAGGCAGATATTCTGAAGATAGAAGCAAATCAAACAGTACTTACTGAAAAGAAAGAATTAGCTTGTTAAGAATAATGAAAAGAGGAGAGCCACCCAGATGATCTAAGGATCTGTAGGCTTGTTGTAGCCTTTTTCTGGTAGATGCCTAGAATATCAACCAGACCAGTCAGGAAGGTCAAACACAGATACTCATTGCCCAATCAGAAGCAGTCAGGAATCAATGCACTCTGCTCTTTCTCTCATCATGAGCAAAGTATAAGCACAAATTCCAAGCTGGCACCTATGAAGCAGTTATTAGGCTTTCTTGTGATCAACATTCTCCAGGAAATGTCCCTATACCCCATCTTTCACCAGGAGCAAAACAGAAGCACTAATCCCAAGATGACTACTAAGAGGCAGAATGTGAGCACTTCAGTAATTGTTGGTTTTGCAGTAAGGGGTTAATATCCTAAGAGCTGCAGTATACACTAAGGAGTTAGGTGTGAAAGAGAGGGTAACGTGAGCTTTAGCTATCTAAATGTAGAGCCACTAATTTTAAAAGAGCAAAATAGACTGAAAGGGGGTGGGCACTTTGTATTCTGGTTCTATGGAACACAATGGGGGGGGGGGCAATACATTTAAATAGTTGAAGGGAAGTGATTTCTTAAAATGATAATTTTGTGCATACTCGCAATGGCCAGTAAAATAGGAAAGGGGAGGAGATATATGGTCACATTCACATAAGGTGCAGGCATCTAGAAAGACAGTTTAGTTTAGAAACACGACAGCACCAGAGTGTGTTTGTGGGGGGTGTTAATTTCTGTGTAACTCACACAAGACACAGCTGTGGTCTCTTTCCTAGTTTAAATATGCAATTAAAAGCAAAATAAAAGTAAAATAGAGTGCAAAAGAAACAGATTGCAATATAAAAAACAGAAGAAGGCAATAAAGTAATACAAAAATTCAAGAAAGTAAAAACAAACTAAACATTCCGTCACAGCATGTTGTGGCAGGAGTCTGGCTGAGCTTTTCCAGTAAAGGTCTGAAATGTTTTATTTTACCCTTTTAATAGAAGGTTTAGTTCCTAGCTCCACCTTCATTTCACAAGTAATTAGTCATAATTGACCATTTCTAATTTCTGTGTGACTAGCAAGAGACACAGTTTGGGGTCGCTTTCCTAGTTTAAATGTGCAATTAAAAGCAGAATACAAGTAAGACACAGTGTAAAAATAAGCCGTAATATACAAAACTGAAGAAAGCAATTAAACAATACAAGAAAGCAAAAAGCAAATGAATCTTTCCCTCCCAGCAAGTTGTGGCAGAGTCTGGATGAGCTTTTCCAGTGTCCATTGAAACTTTGTGGACTATAATTGTGATCCTTAGAACAGTGGACCTAAATTTACAAATATAAGGAATATATATGTATGAACACATACACACATACGTATTCTGAAGTCACAGTATACTGGATACAGTAGTCTTGGAATTATATATAGGTTCATAGGTTCATAGGTTTATACTAGGCTATCTGCCCTAAGGCATTTATAAGCCTAGCCGAAAGTTTTGTGGCTTACGCCATCCCTTATATGAAAAAACACTGTGCCCATTAGCTTGTTGTACCTCTGTCCAGCAGTGACACAGAGATGATTCCCGGGGTAAACCTACGATCTCCCATCCACAGGTCAAGATTTCTCTTGAACAGAGCCAGCGAGGTGCTCTGCCTCACATGGACCGGGATTTTATTCCACAGCATAGGGAGTCTCTGAGTGATAAATCTATCCCTCCAGCACGTCCTATTTATATCCGTGCTAAGGTTTAAGTTGCTTGCTCTAGTGGTTTTGGTGAATTTGGATTTTTTGAGGTGGAGCATGTCCATTAATTCCGGGTTGGACATGGCCTTGTATGTCAGGCACATGTCACCTCTGAGCAGACAGTATGCGACTGAATAGAGCTGGAGTTTCTTCAATCTGGCAGCATATGACAGATTTTGGAGTCCCTTTATCCTTTTGGTGAGGAACTTTTGGGGTCTCTCCAATTGCTGCAGATGTCGGGTGAGATACATCCCGAATGGGGCATTGTACTCGATCATTGGTCTGATAAGTGAAGAGTACAGGGGAACAATGACCTCACTAGATCTGGATGTGAATTCCTTCATGATCAGGTGGGCAATGTAGAAGGTCTTTCTAACCACTTTAGCAACGTGAGTGTCAAAAGAAAGGCCACTGTCAACCTGGGTCCCCAGGTCCCTGATAACCTCTTCTGTGCTTAGTGGATTGCCACCTATATGGTAGCTTGGGGTTACCTTGTTTTTCCTGAAGAGTATGACTATACATTTTTTTTGATGCAGAGGTTGAGGGGCAGGTGATGAAGCAAATCTGAAAAAATAAAAGCATAACATCAACTTTTAGAGTGCACTATTTTCTGTGTGAACTACAGTTTATACTTCAGTGTCTTGGGACTCACAAGATCAGGGCTCACGCTTCGAACAGGGATCCTGGCTCCATCATGGAGCAATTTTGGAAGTTATTTAAAGTCCATCTCCAACTAATGTGTTTCATAAGAGTAATCAGAATGAGATGAAGTGCACAACCTTAAAACTAAGAACAGAAAAGATGAGGATCACTGGACAGCCATTATAAAAGGCATTGTTGTTTTACTAGCCAAGTCTAACTGAATGCAAAATATATTGTTTACCATAAATCAGAAGAAGAGAATAAAGCCAATGGCATACCTAGATTAATGAAGCATGTCCTGTCTATAAACATGCAGACAAAAAATAGATTCTATGACACAGTATAGTTAATAAATAGATGTTATGAAATTATAATGCTGCAATCACTCTGTAATTGATGCATAATGTGTTAATAATAACTAGTTGATATTAAATACCTATTTAATTAACCATAATTAATATTCTTGACATTTATTTCTTAGAATTGAAAAAAAATCAAGTTTTGCCAGCAGAGGATTATTAAGTCCACACATTTTGCTGTTTTTTTTACTGAATACATCACTGCTATGCTTTCAAACTCCCATCCTGAATTCATTATAAAATACTGAACCTTATTGAATCAGGGCTCAGACACTGTAACTGCAGAACCTGAAACATCATCATCAACCCGCTTTTTCCCATTTTCTATGTGGGGTCAGGATGTCATGTGACCAGTTGCCATCTCTGTCTATTCAATGCAACTCTCCTGCCTTCTTTGACACTAATGCTTGACTGTCACAGGTCTTCTGCTTTTCTGCACATGTGCCCAAACCATTGTAAACTGTTCTCTTTCCCCTTTTCTGCAACTAGAGTTACTTTAGCTTCTGCTCATCTATCCCTATTTCTTTGTCTGCCCCACAGTGTGCATCCTGCCACTCACCTCAGGCACTTCATCTCCTTCACCACTAGCTTCCTCAACTTTTCTAACTTTACTGACCAGATTTCTGTACCACATGTTTGTACTGGTCACACCACTGTTTTTATACACCTTATGTTTCAGCTTCTTTGGCATCCTTCTATCTTATACTACATGGGATACATTGTGCCTACTGGCCGGATCCCCTCTGATGCCAGCCTTGATCTCCTCATTCCGAGTTCCCTTCTCCACAACTACCATTCCCAGATACGTGAAGCTGTTCTACTATTTTTCCCTTTTATCTCAATTCTCACCTTCTTCTGAACTCCAACATTTGCTTCTATTGCAACTGTCTTATCTGTACTCAGTTTCATTTCAGATGTCTTAAGTTTGGAATTCCATTCCCATATCCTGGGCTGAAGTTCTGGCTTAGAGTTGGCCTGTGATGCCACATCATCTGCATGTAGCAAATTTGTTGATCTGTTCCCTGCTTTTCTTTCTTTTTTTTTTTTTTTTGCTAATGTAACCAGGATAAACAGCAGTGGGCTCGGAAATAAACACTGGTATATACCCACTCCCCACTGGGAACCCCTCTGTGACAGCAAACGCTGTTCAGTAGCTGAATGTCAACCACAAAAAGCACATAGCTGTGAAGTCAAACACCAAATATTTAACAACACTCAAATAGGAGTGCTTTCCCTCTTCACCACTCAGCATGTGACTTTACTGATGCTACCCAAATGTCAATTAATGTATTGACTTTGATGTTGTGCAAACTAGCAGCAAAAAGGGAAGCAATGTAAAAGAATAAATGTTCTCTCAACCTTACTTCTTCATCACTCAGCCTTGGAGACAGTCTGTAATAAAAAATCCAGCACGTGCATCAAGCCAACTGCTGATACAATAAACCAATGACAACATAAGACTATGAAGAAACATACAGGATGCTTAAAACATCAATGAAACCTTATATGTAAACACTTGATTTCTTGTCCATTCCTCAATATTTGCATTCCTATGTTATTTCTGAGGGAGTATGCCAGCAATGGCAGATATTACAGATGTTTTTGTGACACAACACCTCCATCAAAAATGACAGCAAATACCTGTTCCAATTCTTAAAATTAAGAATTTTTTTGAGTTATTCTAAATATTCAGCGTCCTTGATTGTAAATAGCTTCCTTCCAAAGAGCATTTTTTTCTCAGAAGGCATCCTTTCAATGCATCTTCTTGTTCACAGCTACAAAAGCGTGCATTGTACTCTGCTGTCTGTTAATCATTACTCAAGGACTTTTTAAAATGTTTTTTTTTCACTGAATATTTTGACATTTACAGGTTGTGTATACTCTGTCAAAAAGTTAATCTATTTTTCTGTTTTTTACTGTAGTGTTTCTGCCTCATTTTCTAAAGTTATTAATTCAAGGTAATGCAATTTGTGGTTTTACTTATTGGAAGTAATAATGACTCAACACATTAAGTGTCCCTCAAACAAATAAACAAAAAGTGCTTTTCTCATTATTATTCATCAACTCCAGACATGCATTACTTTAGTTATGATATTAAAATAATAGGAAAACTTTTAAGTCCCATCACCATATACTCACGTAATGCTGTAAAAACATTTAATTTGGTGATTTGTACAGCTTTTGAAAATATGTTACATACTCTCTCTTCATAGGTTCATAGGTGTGTACTAGGCTAATGGCCCTGGAGCCTTTACAAGCTTAGCCCATAGAAGTGCTCAGGCATTGTGCCGCCCGACGTTAGTTCCCAGTGCCCGTATCAAGTACAGCCACTGGAGTGATTCCCGGAGTGAACTTTCTATTACCTATCCACTCATAAAGATTCCTCTTGAAGAGGGACAACGTGGTGCTTTGCTTGACATGTATGGGAAGTCTATTCCTGATCATGGCCAGTCTCTGGGAGAGAAACGTGTCCCTCCAGCATGTTCTGTTGATTGTAGTAATGAGGTTGAGGTCTCTGGAGTGTGTTGTTTGGAGGGATTGAGATTTCTTTAAATGTAGCATTTCTAAATGAGCTGGGGCAGACATGGCTTAGTAAGTCAAGCAGAGATTGCCTCTAAGTAGGCGATAGCAGATAGAGAATAGCTGGATTTTTTTGAGTCTGTCTTTGTAGGACATGTGTTCAATGCCTAGGATCCTCTTCATAAGATACTTCTGTGGCCTCTCCAGCTGTTGCAGATGTCTAGTGAGGTACATGCCAAATGGGGCTTTATACTCAATGATTGGTCTAATGAGGGAAGAGTGGAGAGAGAGATGATGACCTCTTTCTTCCTGGATGCAAAACCCTTGGTAATGAGATGTGCTACATAGAAGGAATTTCTGACCACAATGGCAATGTGGTGGTGGAAGGAGAGGTTGCTCTCAACCTGCGTCCCCAGATCTCATATAATGCCTTCAGTGTTCAGTGGTCTCCCATCAATGTGGTAATTAGTGGGAACTGAGTTTTTACCAAAGGGGATGACGATGCATTTTTTGGCGTTAAGCTTAAAGCCATGGTTTCGACACCAGTCATTGGTTTCACTGAGGCCTTTCTGTAGGATGTCTGCATCACTTGAGGATTTTTAACATTTTTTTTTAACAGTTTTCCAGTTGAGGGCTTTGAGTCAGTGACTGATTCAGTTTATGTTATTAAAGCATATGCTATTTTTCTACTAAACCATGGATAATTCATTTAAATTATAGAAATAGCTGAAGAACTGGTCATGAAATCGGACATCATTGCAGACAAACAAATCATATGCAAGGTGGAAAGCCCTACTTTTGAAAAACTACAATCAGCATGAGACAGTGGGAGTGAATGCTCATTTCCAAAAGCTCCGTCAGACTGGAATGTGAAGCTAAGTAGAGTGCAGTGCTTCATGTTTGTCATTTATTCTATATTACAATAGACTTCAAACCCTTTTAGCCATGTTTGGCATGGCCTACTTGTATACTGCAATTCAAACAATATAAAAGTTAGATTTATACTCTGGGCTCCACTATTAATGGTCATTTGTTATCTTCTAGTTTAATGACCTGTTTGACCAGTTATACAGTTCTTCTCCAAAGAATACAAAGATCTGACTTGTTTGCTGTCTAACACTAAATCTTTCATTTCCAAGACAATGAAGTTATTTTAAGAGAATAACTGTTGCAAATCCTGTTGCAAACTGGCTGAGAACTTGTCACTCATAAAAGTAGTAAACAAATACCTATTCTTCATCAAGTTGTTGTGTCTTTCGGCTTTTCCTGGTTAGGGGTCGCCACAGTGGAACTCCGGTCCGCTAATGATTGGCAGTAGATCTTTATGTGCCGAGTTGCCAGCTCTGATGCACAACCTTCAACAAAGGTACACCCATTCACGCATGTCTCCACACAGAAGATGCTCTAGCTGAGAATTGAACAGGACAACGCCTTACTGTGAGGCGACAATGCTACCGCAGCACCACCAGACCTCACTTATTTATCATTTTTCATCAAGGGTTATCACTCAAGAAAAGTTTAGGAAGTAGAATCTTATGTTTTATTATCCTTGTCATTGAGGCATGCTGTGTGCAAACATATATTCATAGTTGCTCTATAACTCCCTGATGAAATTTTATAATAGGAGCCAAAGCACAAATGAACTAAAAAGCAGTTAGGCTACTACTGAGACCAATGTCACTTATTAGTACTAAAGTATACAAACACATTTTGATTCTCTCTCTCTCTGTCTTTTCTACCACACACACACACACACACACACACACACACACACACACACACACACACACACACACACACACACACACACACACACACACACACACACACACACACACACACACACACGCACACAGATACACACACACACACACACACACACACACACACACACACACACACACACACACACACACACACATACACACACACACACACACACACACACACACACACACACACACACACACACACAGATACACACACACACTCGCACACACAGATACACACACACACACACACACACACACACACACACACACACACACACACACACACACACATGCATATGCACATAAACAAACTATACACATCAACAGATGCAAACATGTTTGATGCAAGTATTGATATAAACACTGGCACACAGCTGCAAGTTAAATTAAGTTACCTTAAACTTATCAGCATACATAGTTGAATGTGGGCATAGGTGAAATTTAAACCTGGGGTTCCATACTTTTCTCTTGAGCCAGGGCTATAAATTACATGTACAGTCAACTGCCCTTTATAGGTCTGGATAGTTGAAAAGCAGCAAGGCAACAAGGTTGTTTTAACTGATACATTGCTAGTCTATGGAAATGCAGAATTACTGTAGACAGCAGCGCTCTAAATGAGCTGACCGGAATAAATGAAATAACTGACAGCTTGGAAGAAATGTTTACTTGCTAATGATGTTAGATTCTCTGAATAATGTGTAAGTTCACCTCCTAGTTCTTCAGATTTAAATGATGTACATGAAAGAACATGGTATTAGTTTAAAATAATTTAAAACACTGCACTAACGCTCCTCAAAAGTAATAATGTCTTGAATGCATTCATTTCTCTTATTGCTAGAGGAAGACATTAATGTTTTTAGTGATCTTACCCAGTTATGAATATACATGTAATTAATGTTGCTTTTGAACATTTGCATTTAAAGATGGCAGGTGATGTCATGCTGATACATTTAGTATATATGACACTTTGGGGGATGTACTTAGTCTGAACACATTTTTTGTTTAACGCAGCATTCAGTTCCAGAGGGGTTATCACTCTCACACATACCACATCTAGAAAATGATCAATATTATGCTTGTACAAGTGCACTAGTTAATGTTACACTTAATAATGAAAATGCATTTTCTCTTATTTATGCTCAGCACATCCAAATTTATTATCAAAATATTCCATATTGATCTGCTTACTGAGAAAAACCCTCTTACTATCAACATATTCTATATTGATCTGTCTCCTGGTGAAAACCTTAATACTAGAATGATGTTTATAAAATATACAAATTGCAAAGCCCTTACAGTATGATTGTCAGTGGATGACATACAGGTTTATTTTACAAAGACCAGCTTAGCAGAATGTTTTATGATGAGGTAGAAAGTTTATAATGCCAATCTTCATAAATTTAAAATGGCATCAGTTTTATTTTTCATATTCAAAAACCAATCATATCCCCTATGTAGAGGGAGAGTCGATGCCTCTGTGATGTCTCAGAATAAATATCTGACTATTTTCTAACTCAGTGTATAATGCATCTCTGAGTTGCACTAAGTCCTTGTGGAACCTGCAGCAGCTGATGTTTTGCTATAAATATTATATATATAATGTTTGTATTTAAAGTTTTAATTTCCTTCTTCTGGGAAATTGCAATTGTACACAGGATGTGAAATATAAATCTGATGTCTGAACCAAGGATTCAATTGCCCTGTTCTTTGAGTACAACAACTATGACTATTCCTAGACCACGATGCTAAAAGATCATAAAAATACCACCTAGACAATTCAGTTAATGTGCCAGGCAATCAAAAAAAGTAAACAAATTCATTAGTATGCAAATGTGAAACTTTGTACAGTTGCACCTATAGTCTCTAGAAAAATATACAAATCAAATAGCTGAGAAAGAAAACATAAGGGAATGAAGAAAGAGCTACCCTTGGTGCTTGTGATGTATGGACTTTTACTTACTGATTGACTTGTGTTAACTGGGTAGGTTTTTGCATTTACACAAATTACAGTCAGACTAAAATATTGTAATGGCATATAGCAAACAATGGATACATACATATAGTAAAGGTACATACTTTAATGTATATGATATTAACATGGCCTGTTGTTATATTCTAATATTCTTACAGGTATAAAAATGAAAAGAGTACCAAATAATGCTGGAAGGTTGCAGAGGCACCAAAAAGGATAGTGTGCATAGCATCATTACATGCATGAAAAGTTTGAATTAAAAAGTTGCCATTTACTTATTTACATGAGGAGGATGTTACCACATATGCTGGTAAGACTAGTTATTTGTTTCAACGTAGCCTTGCATTTTGCCAGATTTGTATCAGATGGCTAACCTTTGTCTCTAAAAGAATGTGCATTTATGAAGATCTTTTAGGTGTTCTACTAACTTTTTTTCTGATCAAAGTTTATTTAAGTGATTGTCTTATCTCAGACAGTAGAGGATTCCAATTTTCAAGGACAATCTTGCCAAATCATTTTTTTTACCCGAGGGATAGTTGAATTTTGAGTTATAGAGAGAGATATGGTATGTTTTGTCTTGGATTTTTGCACTGTATGCGGATATTCCAATTTGTATCTTGCTTTTCAGAGATGAGCAGAAGCTGTTAAATTGTACTTTTAGATCCAAACGATTAGACTGTTTACTGAAAATTGTTAGCAGTGGCTCAACTGGTGACACACTTGTCTTTGATACTAAAAGATCTGAATGATTTTGGTTCTGTTATAACTGCAGGTGGTTGGATTCATTTTCCATTACTGGCACAGTAGTGCAGTATAAGGGGAGTGCTACACCCCTGAGTATACCATCCTTCAGATGGGAAATTATACTAAAACCCTATCTGCCTGAGTAGAAGGTGGCTTATGTTGACGTAAAAGATCACACAGTGGTTGTTGAAAAGTGTACATGATCTTAAAACTTTATGTGCCAATTATGGTAAAAAAATGAATAAATAAAAAGTAAACAGAAATGGAAATAAATGCAAATCTATACATTGATCTGCAAACAAAAACAGAATTGTACATTACCATATAGATAATGTTCAGAATTATAAACTGGCATACAAAAACAAGTCAAAACAAACAAATGTGTCAAATGAAAAGAAAGGCACCAGTAAGATTCATCTCTCATACTTTTGCCAGAACTAAAAATGAAGGCATGAAATAAAGTCACTCAGGATCATCTTTTTTATATTAAAACAGTTCGTCAACTACAAAGTCATGAAAGGCAAAGTCATGACATAACTTTATCCATAGCTTCCATACATCTGTGGCAGGAAATATCACAATCACCATATAAAATGATATGTATGCTTGTAGATTTAAGCCTGTGAAATGTGAAACCTTTGTACACCACATCTCTGAACCACATTTTATGTTGTCATGTCAAAAAATACATGCATTGATTGCATCCTGTACAACATCATAGATACATTTCCTGAACGTTATATTTCATTACTGCATTTTTAAAAGAAAAGGAATATTTCCAGAGGAAACCTCTTCCCATTCAAAGATGTTAGTATGAAGATGACATAAGCAGGTCTCTATTAGTTAAGGAAGCATACCCATCTTTCAAATAAAAAATCTGCAGCAATTCTTTTGTACCAAAGTTTTCTGTGTTATTCTAAGATTGCAATATTTATCTATCACAAGTGTACCTGTGCATGCAATCTCTAAACGCACTGCCACCTGCTAATGACATTTGTTTTTCTTTCAAAAGTACTACCCTGAAAATGTTGATATTGCAGGCAAATGTAAAGCCAGAAAAATACCTTGACTGTTGCAAATGCAGACAGTTCAAAGAAAACATACATAGGAATGCTGAAAACAGAGTGAACTACAGTCCCCTTTCTGAATACTATTATAGAGAACAGATCTTTTCACAGAGTTCAAATGCAAAGCACCCTAAAAGGAAAAATGTATATCTATGTATATATATATATATATATATATATATATATATATATATATATATATATATATAAAATAAATAAATAATAAATAGTATAAATATAAATAAATAATAATATAAAATAAATAAATAAGTAAATATATATATATATATATATCTACAGACACACACACACACACACACACACACACACACACACACACACACACACACACACACACACACACACACACACACACACACTCACACACACACACACACACACACACACACACACACACACACACACACACACACACACACACACACACATATTTAGCACTTGTTTTCCTGCTGAAGCATTAAGTATGTATATATCCCAGAAAACCTTTCCAGTACATCAATAATGGTGCCATTGATGAAATAAAACTACTTTCAGAAAAGCAGCTTAAACATCTTGCAGAATGAACTGTACTTTATACTCACTTCAGCATTTCAGACCATTGTTCAGAAATGTTCGGGTTCGGCGCGTGGCCAAGGATGAACACAGGATAGCAGCAGATTTCTTCAGCTCCACCAATTTCATTACATTGACAGGAATTAATTACTTAAAAAAATAATTTTTGAAGTAATTTTATTTCTAAATATGTTTGTTTTATATAGTTCTTGAACTATATCTAAAAAAGAAAGGAAATCTTAATAATATTCCTGTCAGAAATTACTTTGGAAATTTTCCTGTCAGTTTATCAGTCTGAAATGAGTTCCAGTAAGACAAATTCTCAAGACTGCAGCATCAAGAAAGAACTTCAGTCTCTGATAATTATAGTCCAGCAACTTACTGCTAAGATGGATAAAATGGATACTAAAATAGACACTTTCATAGAAAAAACTACAAAACAAATAGACTTGTTACATATGGACCTGCAACAACAGAAGATCCAGATGACAGGCATAGAAGAAGCTGTGAATGACATGGAAAATAGAATACAAGAAGAGGAAATCAACATTGAGTTTCTGCTGAAACAAAATACACATTTACAAACAAAGCTGGATGACCTGGAAAATAGATCTAGGCGCAATAACATTAGGATTTTTGGACTGCCAGAAAATATTGAAGGTAACAATATTACTTCTTTTTAACAACATGGCTCCCTAAAACTTTAGATTTACCAGAAGCATTCTCTTTTGGTATCGAAGAGCACATAGATCTATAGCTAATACTAACTCTAACAAAAACTATCCTAGATCAGTTATAGTTAGATTTCTATCATCTTTTGATAAAGAGATGGTTCTTAAATCTGCTTGGGCTAAAGCTCCTGTTAAGATTAATGAAACAACTGTGCGTTTTGACAATGACTATTCTTCCATGGTATTAGCTAAAAGAAAAGTTTTTCTGCCACTAATAAGGGAGCTTAAAAAAGCACAGTTTAAAACATACCTTCTGTTTCCTGCCAAGCTTAAAATCTTCCTTTCTGATGGTCCTAAAATTTTCAATGACTTAGACTCTGCTTTACTGTTTATCAAAAAAAATAAGATTTTGGAAAAAATAGAAGAAATGGAATGGGCTAGTCCTTCGTTAAAGAGACTGGCAACTGAAACTTCGTGGAAGACTTCAGAGAAGAAGAAGAGACTAAAAAACAAATGATTTGTACTATGTTTTTTTTTTTCTCTCTCATCATTTTATTTTATTATTAATCTTTTTAAATATAGTTCCTGCATTTCCAAGAAGCAACAAATATTTTGAAAAAGATTTAATCAAAGTTATTCTCTGTGTGCAAAGAAATGTTTTGTTTCATAACTAGTCAAAATATCTGGAGATTTAATGGCAAGCTGTGATTTAACTTGTTTCTCTTTCTGAAGAGGAAAAATAAGGTCAGTAATTTGATACATTTTTTTCCTTTAAAAGTTTATATGTTCTTCAAATGCTATTCCTAATTATACTTTCTTGATTACACTGCTTATGCTTGTTTGTAAATAATCTGTCATGCTTTAACTAATAATAATTAGAACTAAATAATAGTAAATAATATGTTTTATTTTTAACTCTATTAATATAAACAGTAAGTAACATTCTATTGTATGTACTTCTTATAGCTTTCTCTTACATTTTTTTTTATTTCTGCCTTACACCCTTTTACTTTCTACTCTCTTTTCTTTTCTTTATTAATATATAGAAATGCTTTTGATCATATAGACACAGTAAATAATAAGATTTGCATAGGAGTTGAGTTGGGACAAAAATGTTGAGTTTTGTTACTTATTAATAATTTTGGGCTTGATTTCACTTACATAGAGTGTGTAATAACCTGTAGAATGCATTGTGAACGTTTTGTCATGTTTAGATGCATTTACACTGCTAAATGAATGTTTGTCACTAGTTTTTAATAAGTTTCCCGCCAAAATGTTAAGAGAGACAATCTGGGATGTGGGCTGTCTCATGCACAGTGTCCATGAGCTACTTCAAAAGCTTCAACTCTCAGAATTCTCACAGAGAAGCTGAAAGCAGCTAGTCTCACCTTTGACCTAGATATCACACTGACACATCACAGATACAGGAATGACACTACCTAATTATACTTTCTTGATTACACTGCTTATGCTTGTTTGTAAATAATCTGTCATGCTTTAACTAATAATAATTAGAACTAAATAATAGTAAATAATATGTTTTATTTTTAACTCTATTAATATAAACAGTAAATAATATTCTATTGTATATACTTCTTATAGCTTTCTCTTACATTTTTTTTATTTCTGCCTTACACCCTTTTACTTTCTACTCTCTTTTTCTGTTCTTTATTAATATATAGAAATACTTTTGATCATATAGACACAGTAAATAATAAGATTCGCATAGGAGTTGAGTTGGGACAAAAATGTTGAGTTTTGTTACTTATTAATAATTTTGGGCTTGATTTCACTTACATAGAGTCTGTAATAACCTGTAGAATGCATTGTGAAGGTTTTGTCATGTTTAAATGCATTTACACTGCTTTATGAATGTTTGTCACTAGTTTTTAATAAGTTTCCCGCCAAAATGTTAAGAGAGACAATCTGGGATGTGGGCTGTCTCATGCACAGTGTCCATGAGCTACTTCAAAAGCTTCAATTCTCAGAATTCTCACAGAGAAGCTGAAAGCAGCTGGTCTTACCTTTGACCTAGATATCACACTGACACATCACAGATACAGGAATAGCAGATTAATAATATGTGTTAAAAACCTATGTCCCAAACATATACATTACTATAACTCATTTAATTCATCTGATTGACAAGCATAAATAATTTTATAACTCTATACTGGAAGAAATTGTCATGTGATATATTTTAAAGCAGTAGTATAGCATGTTTGTAAAATCTGGTTAATAAAATGTGTTTGCTGTGCATTATTTTGTATAAAGCAGACAGATTTATTGAAGGGACAGCAATGTAAGATGGTGCTCAGTAAAGATACAGCTCAGTGAGATCAAATATATATATATATGTAGGTGTGTGTGTGTGTGTGTGTGTGTGTGTGTGTGTGTGTGTGTGTGTATGTGTGTGTGTATGTGTGTGTGTGTGTGTGTGTGTGTGTGTGTGTGTGTGTGTGTGTGTGTGTGTGTGTGTGTGTGTGTGTGTGTGTGTGTGTGTGTGTGTGTGTGTGTGTGTGTGTGTGTGTGTATGTGTGTGTGTGTATACATGTGTATATATATATATATATATATATATGTATATGTGTATATGTGTGTGTATGTGTGTATGTATGTATATATATATATATATATATATATATATATATATGTGTGTGTGTGTGTGTGTGTGTGTGTATGTGTGTGTATGTAGATATGTATATAAATGTTTCTGAGAATCTGCTTAACTATGAAGTATGATTTATAACAATTTCTATGAATACAATATTTTATTCTATTGGCAATAATGAGTTTGAGTAAATGCTCATATACAAGCAATTCAAGGTTTTTTTTGGAAGCTGTTAACTGTATTTACATGACAGAAAATAGATGCATCCTAATATATGTAATGTCTGAATCATATTAGCCAAAGTTTTTGATTTAAATGAATGTTAGAACTTATTTTTCTCTCCTCTTGATTTCTAACATCAAGATTATTTGAATGCTATTTGAATACAAGTGTTTTATATTACATGGATGTATATAGTAGTATGAACAGTTTTTTAAAAAAAAAAAAAGGTTTATTTTAGTTTGTATGATGCTGTTTTACCAAATGTGTAGTCTTGTCTTGCTAGATAATTTAATTGAAAACTGTTAACTTCAGTTAAATATAACTAGTATTAAATTGATAAGGTGGTAGCTGACGTACTGCTGCTTAGGGTAGGGGGTTAACTTGAGTGGTAAATACTACTCTAAGTTGGAGTTTACAACTCCAGGCTGGATGCAAGGTTTAATCCTTACATTATTTTCACTTGTTCATTGTTATTTGTATATAGTTTTGACATCCACAATATATTTTGTACATTCATTGTCACTACAAACAAAATTGAATCCTATACGAAATCCCATAAGAGATTCAATAAATACAGCTATATTTAAAGGTACACCTAAAGGAGGAGATGTAACATTACTTATCTTGTTATTTGTTATTTTGATCATAAGATTCTTAAGTTTTAAAAATGCCAAATGACATCTTTAAAAGGAATTTCTTTAAACATTAATGGATTGAATAATCCATGTAAAAGGGCAAGCCTAATAAGATGCATTAATTTACATAAGGCCAACTTAGTCTTCCTACAAGAAACCCATCTCTTGAAAAAAAATATTGATAAACTAGCCACAAACAAATATACAGTATTGGTTAGTTCAGAGCAGACTCAGAAAAAAAGAGGAGTGGCTATTTTATGGAATAAAAGTATGCCCTTTCCTAAAACCATTAAGTCTTATCAGGATGACAAAGGAATGTTTTGTATGGTTACAATACAAATTAATGGGAAGACTTACACTTTAATTAATGTATATTGGATACCTGGAATTGGTATTAATACAGTGAAACATCATCTTGATAAGATCATATCATTCTCTATAGGAGATATTATTTTAGCTGGTGACTTTAATTGTATACTACATGAAAGTGATACTACCACTATAGGAAATAGAAGAATTACATCTAATGCAAAACATTTAAAGGATTTTGCTAATTCTTATCATTTGAATGATATTAATAATCAGATAGATTCAAAATCATTACCATACACCTTTTTTCTAACAGATACAAAACTTATTCAAAAATAGATAGGGTCTTTATTTCTAACCAGATGGTAACAGATTTAATTAATTCCAAAATCATTTCATGTCCTATATCTGATCATAATTCAATTGTTTTTGAATTCATGATAAAAATACTCATAATGTTCAGATCAAAAGGATACCAGCATACTTAACTCAACTAAAAGACTATAAAGAATATATACTTTCAGAAGTAAAACATTTTTTAGACATAAATAACACTCCTGAAGTCTCCATTGTTTATGTTTGGGATGCCTTAAAATCATATCTATATGGACAAAGTATCAGATGGTATAATAATAAAAGGAAATCTTGGGATAAGGAATTGTTAGATATTCAAAGTAAATTAGACTCTTATAAACATAATAATAAAGAAAATATTATGGACAAGAAAGTTATTGAAGAAATAAACAAACTAAATGAGAAATACAAAGAAATTTTAACTCATAAAGTTAAAATAACTTTAGAGAATACAAGTTTTGTCTTATTCAATAAGCCCCAAATACTTACATAGACTTAAAAATAAAACAAAAAGGTTGAATAAACAAAACCATATCAAAGAAATCTTTTCTCTAAGGAAAAAGAAGAATGTTTCTAGTATACCAGAAATACTAGATGAATTTAGAAATCACTTTCACAAAATTAACCATAATAATATTAACATGGAACCTAAAGATAAAATAAAGGAGTTTATAACCACAAATATGAATAAAAAGCTTAATAAACAACATATTAAACTATTGGACAAGAGTATTTCATATACAGAAGTTATTACACAAATAAATAAGCTTAAATCAAACAAAGCAACGGGTAATGATGGTATTATACCAGAGATATATAAAATCCTTTCTAAAAATACATATTCATTAATACATAAGGTTTTTATTTTGGCCTAAACTGAGTTAATAACCCCCCCATCTTGGCAATATACATTTATTTCGCCAATTTTAAAACCTAATAAAGATCCAACTAGATGTTCTTCATATCGGCCCATCTCATTACTTAATGTTGATTATAAAATGTTTATGAATATCTTTGCTGATAGATTGAAGACAATCATTCCTGGCATTATAGATATAGATCAGACAGGCTTCATTGTAAATAGAAATACTTTTGATAATATAAGAAGAACTTTAACATTAATAGATTTTGCAAATAGGAAAAAGAAAGATTTAACACTTATTAGTCTTGATATAAGTTCAGCATTTGATTCAGTAAGTTGGGACTATCTGTTTACCTTAATGAAGTGCACAAACTTCTCGGATACATTTGTGAATCTAATTGAACATTTATACAAAGGAACGTTGGCTTATATTAAGGTAGGAACATATGTTTCACAAAAAATACCCATTCTTAAAGGTACAAAACAAGGATGTCCACTTTCTCCACTATTATTCCCTTTAGTAATGGAGCCTTGGGCTAATTTGATCAGAAACAGTACTGACATAGAGGGTTTTGAAATAGATGAAAATACAACATCCAAAATTCAACTTTTTGCAGATGATGTTCTAATTACATCAGCAGGATCTAATTCTTCTATACAGTCTCTATTTGATAACATGATGAATTTTAAAAGTATTTCTGGTTTAATATTCAATGAAGAAAAAACTAAAATACTACCTATATATATACACACAAAAAATATTCTCATTAGTGATTTTATTAAATATGTACCCAATTCAGGTCAGATAACTTATTTAGGTATAATACTATCTAAAGATATTAAATCTATTATTTATAATAATTATAATACCTGTTTTCTTAATATACAAAATCTTTTTAATACCTGGAATAATATGTTTTTTACTATGGAGGAGAGACTTACAATTATTAAAATGATAATATTCCCCAAGATTTTATACTTAATACAATCAATAATACTTCCACCTACAAAAATAATTATCAAGAAACTGAACACACTAATGTTAAATTTCTTATGGGCACCTAATAGACCTAGGATTGCATTAAAGAAACATACTAATAGCTGGTCTCAAGGGGTATTTCTTTTCCAGACTTTAATTTATATACTATCTCTTCTATTGTAAAAGTTATTACTTTATTAATAGATCAGTCATATGTCACAAAATGGAAAGATTATTGGGAGCTAATTAGTATACACTTCATGAAAATCTCCTTAACACATAAAAATATGATTGTAAATAACTCCATGTTATGGTTACTAAAGGAATTTTGTACTTCACCTATTACACCTAAACATATGGTTTGTTACCCATTAAATATTATTATTAGTTATCGTAACTTTATATTCATGCACCATAAGTATAGGGAATGGAATTTTATTGTATTTCCTATAATGTATACTCAGGGTATGCTTTTGTCATCTACATCTGAAGGAACTCATTTAGCTATAGATAATGATCTAAAGTACTGGTATCAGTTGATATCTGATAATAAAGTTAAAAATCTAGATTTCTTAAAACAAGAATTTGATCTAAGAGAAACTTGCTGGTTAGAGGTTCAGACCTTTAGACAACATCTCATTAATAAAATAGATTTAATGTCTATAACTGTTAAAGAATCTATTCCAACACTGATTGATTACTTGATATTAAATTTACAACATAAAGTTTCTGATAAAGGTAAACTTTCATACATACATAAAGTTATCAGACAAGAAACTTTTACAGTGTAGATTCATACTAGAATTATTTCACTTCTATTAATGGGGACCCACCAAATCAACAAGATAAACAATATATATTGGAATCTGCTTATAGAACTACGTCTTCCATTGTCTGGAGACTTTATACATGGAAATTTTTACATAGATCTTTTATACACCTTTGATGATGAATAAAATAAATAATAAAGATAATCTATGTAAGAGATGTAATGTAGAAATTAATGCTGACTGGGCTCATATGTTTTATGACTGTATAAAATTGAAAGAATACTGGAAGTCAATTAATGAATTTTTGCAGGCTCTTTTACAGATAATTTCATTATTTCTAAATCTCTTATATTATTCAACACACCTGTACCTCAAAGTGTTAAAAGGTTAAGCTTCCCTTGTTATGGTCTATTCTAGCAGTGGCTAGGAAAATAATAACTAGAAATTGGATTTCAGATACACCTCCTTCGTTCAATGAATTTAAAAATGTTATGAATATAGTGTGCCATATGGAAATAAACACAATTAGGACTAGAACAAATAGAAAAACATCTTATTTTATTGTATGGGATAATTTACAAAATTTGTTAAAAAAATTTTAATTTCAATAGCATGGTATTTTAGTTTAATTAATTGATCTGATTGTAGTGGATGTCTTTGTAAATACTTTAGTTGTTTTGTTGAATATTATAATAATACCTATTTTTAATTACTTGTATAAAATTGTTATGATATTTCTCTTATATGTTAAAACAATAAACCTGTTTTGAAAAAAAAAGAAATGTTCGGGTTCTATCCAAAAACAATGCAAAGGTTTTTAAGTCCTTCCTCAGTAAGATATATCCTGCTTATTACCCTGTTCTCCCTAACCTGTACACTTATCTTTAAGACTAAGTTCTACATGCCTTAAATACAAATCTATAACATGAGTTAACTCACCTATGCAAGATACATCGCTAGCTGTTAAAACATCATCCATATAAAAAAAAAAAGAAAACAAAAAGACCACCATAAACCATGCACCAACAAGCATGTCATAGTTCCATCTGAAACATTAATGTCAGTGTATTCATGCTTAAATAAAACTAGAACCAGTCAAGGGGCAACCCTATTAGAAACCTCTAACTGTCCAGATGTTATCTGTAAACCAGCCATTGACCATCACATGAATCCAGGAGAATGCATATACTGACTGAACACAGCAGAAATGTGGTACAATTACCTGTGAAAATATCTCAAGTATGTGAATGAAGTAATCTGTCAAAACCTTATGTGTACTGCTGGATACCAGTTTAATACTGTTGACCCCTGGTTAATGACATGAACAAAACTTTTGATGATAACTATCATCTCCTGAACCTGTCACCCTGGAAAGCCATAGACCCTACTGTTTATTAATACAAGGAAACAAAAAACATAAGGGTAACTATAAAACCATGGCAGCAATTTTCTAGTCATTATTACTTAAAAGTATGAGACACTATTTCCAAAAGTTAGTCTTCTCACACTTCTTAAAAATGTATTTTATAACTCTTGCATCCATGACACCATTCTAAAGTTAGTTATTTAAAACACTTGTTTAAGTAAAAGTCATGTCTATATCATCCACAGCAGGTACACTGTTGTATTCATCAAGCTGAGTGCCCTAGCAAGTTAGGCTACAGGAATAGTCCATTTCAAGTCCATAATCTGCTCAGCAGTAAGAATAAGAATTTGTCAGAAGGTAGAAGAGCAACTCACTTCCGACTTATACAACCGGGGCACCTAATCTGACACAACATGTATTATACTGGTCTAAGTACACTTATTTTTCACCAGTATCCTTCAAAAATCCCATTGCATTCTCAGTTTTTCGATGTACTCTGTCAAGCAAAGGAGTAACTTCTTCTTTCCTCCCATTCAGGAACTCTCTTTGCTTATGGTATGTGTCTTGCATATCTCTCTCATTGTGACCATACACAGTTCACTCAGACAAACTACGTAAGACATCCCTAGCTTATGTTAAATCACTATGTTCTGTCAGGAGACATGAATATTGTTGACATTCTAATCGTCTTGGTCTATTGCATTCCCTTAAACGGTCTTGTAAATATTTAGATTCAAAACTAATCGGCCATGAATTTCATGAAATGGAAAAATCTTACAATGCTTTGTAAACATAATCTTTACCTCTTTTTGTCAAACAGGCTCCTGTGTCCAGTGCATTGCAGGAATAAAATACCCTTCCTTTTCTGAGCCACTGTAACATGTACTCTGAAAACTCCAAAAATGGCATACAGATCAATAAATCTGAAAACATAATGCCCACTATCCCTTTTAATCAGCAAACTAAAATATAAACTGAAAAACAAAAAAGTCTTTCAGCATCCCATAATGGAAGTATACAGTCTTTCCCATCCTATATTTAAAGCAATCAAAGACATCCAGTTTCTACATAACTTACTGGCTTGTAAAATGTTCCATCCAGATGATCTAAAGTCATAATTAAGCTCATCAAAGAGGATGACATCCATGTTAACCAACAAAAAGGGTTGTATATTTTCAAAAAGGTGACATGCTTTGAAGCATCTCATAGAGTATATAGCAGAATAAGATAAAAAAGTTGTGTGAAGATTGTTTTTCTACATTATTCTACACTTCTATTTTGCCAAGTATAATTACTTGTAAAGGCTATCTGTTTGTATATTAGACCCTGCTCATAAGATCATAGGACCATAAGAGGTTACTAGGCCAGCATCCTGGAGGTCATTTTAAGCCTAGCCATTTCATACCAATGTAACACCACAGATACTGTAGTCAGTACCCATGACTGTATTTAATACTAACTGCACATGTCCAGGAGGGTTGTGGGTGCTATCTATGGTAAGAATAAATGGTGCCCCCTCCACTCATCCAGGTTTCTTTTGAACACTTTCATAGAGGTAGATTGCTTCACAGGAATTGGCAGCATATTCCAAAGATGCGGAAGTTGCTGGGAAGCAAATCTGTCCCTCCAGTATGTCCTATTGAAGTCGCAAACCATATTTAGGTCCCCAGAATGGGTAGCTCTAGTGCCATTTGATTTAAGGATGTGCAGCAAATTCATTAGGTTTGGGTCAGAGATTGCTCTTTAAGCCAGGCATGTCACCCCTAAGAAGTCTATACAATACTGATTATAGTGACAGGGGCTTTAGTTGGTCTGTGTGAGCATGTGCTAGAGTACCTTGATCTTCTTAGTTAGAAACCTCTGAGGTCCTCCAATTGCTGCAGGTGCTTTGTATGGTACATGCTGAATGGGGTGTTATACTCAATTATGGGCCTGATTAGTGATGAGTATAGGGGGGTTATGACCTCCTTTGCTCTACAGGTGATGCATTTGCTAATCAAGTGTGCTGCACAGAAAGTTTTCTTTACTACAGAAGATACATGGTGGTCAAAGTTAAGGTCACAGTCTACTTGTGATCCCAGATGTCTTACCACTTCATAGGTACATAGGGTTCAATTCGTAGTTCTAGCAGAACTGAGTACTACCACCAGATTTGTGCCTTAGTCATTTATTACTGCATTTTTATTTCCACAAACAGTGTTACTGGTAAATTTCTGCATAGTCTGGTGCCTTAAACTGTAGTAGAAGCTCAATAGTGAGTGAATTGTCTCTGTTCCAGTTTGTACTTCACTGCTTTTATGTATTGCTTATCATTTACCTGCTTGCATTCTGTCTCTGCCCCATCCACCACTAACAGATTAAATTATAGTTTCTGCAAAAGCTCCAATATTGCCTTTATTTTCTTGCTAGCCTCTCCAGCTAGCCAGCTTGTTCCTTGAATATTTCCCACCCTTCCCATCTTTCTGTGGCTAATGTTGGGGTTGTTTTAACATAAGGTGTCTCTGCCCTCCACCACTTATGATTAAATGATTTACAAAGTCCTCCCTCCCCTCTTTCATTGCTATTTACTACTGTATAAGCTATGTATGTACTTTTCCTACCCACTGTTTTCCACAGACTCATGATACTGTGTGCCAAACCCACCAAACCAGTATTGTTTTTGAGTAAACCTCCTTTACTACAGCTTCTAGTCCTAGCCTGCAACCCAGATGTGTTTTATTTGCATCCAGTGCCATACTGGCAAAGTTAAGTATGTTTGAATGCTAAATCACACAAGTTAAATTGAGTGATCTCTTTTGTTTACCTGTTTTACATGTGCATTTCACTGATTTTTTTGTAAAAAAATTAATTTATTTCACTATTACTGTCTTGAAATTACTTTCATCAAGGTATTTCCACCTAGTTGTTTAAATGATTTGTTTTAGCATTGTACTTGTGGGTCTCTTCTACTGTGTTGTTTATATCAGAAGGACTGGAGTTATTCATCTTGTGGCAGGAGGTGTTTGTCTGGTCTATCTGTGTTGGGAAATACATGGACTCAATTTAGTCATTTTATTGGCCATAGGGCTTATTATTTAGTTTTCTGTTTTTTTTTTTCTGTGCTGGTATTAACTTGTGCATGCTTCCATGTGTTAGCAGTGTCTTGCATATTAGCAAACATCGAGAAAGCAAATTTTCTCTGCATAATGGTCCATAAAACTGTAAACTGTAAAGCAGCAATATAGTGCAAATAGAACAGCTAGTTAGGTATCGAGTGGCAATGCCTACAGATTTACTAGAATTTAGTACTGTGTAAATATTAAAGTTAGTAGAATTTAGTACTGCTTAGCATAATCTGCCCCAGTAAAGCACCCTTATTAGTCTGCACAAACAAATACCTTTTAATAGCCTTATAACCCAAATACACCACTCCACCCAGTGAAGGTCACAAATCAAAGGACTGGACATTATGGATGTGCAATTTCCTAACTTGTTTTTAGCCAGCTTGGTGGATATGGGCATCATGAGGCAATGTAGCAATTGTCACATGTTTAGTGACAATCACTTAATCCTTAAAGATTCATACACAGTATCCAAGAGGTGTACTTACACAATGACACTGGAGGCTAAACTCTCACATACAAATCGACATCAGGTTGTTGTAACCACACACACACACACACACACACACACACACACACACACACACACACACACACACACACACACACACAAAAAAAACACCTATCTCACATAGCACACAACACACACATAGACTAACATATGCTTACTCACTTAAAAGAAGTCTTCCTAAACAACAAAGATTTCTTAGATCAACAACTGTCAAAGCTATGCCTCAGCAAAACCAAAGGCACTCAGAAAAAAACATCTAACACCACACATACTGTCTATCTCAGTGGAATCCCAAGCACTAACCCCCTAAGACAAGCAAACATACTTCCCAGAGCACTCATTATAGGGTGCTTCATTTGTAAGATATACAGACGATGATCTAAATAGCCTGAACAAGGAAAAGAAAACTGTTATTTGCTTATCTAAAGCCAGGATCTACCAAATCATGCATGTATTTAAGTTATTATGCCACAGGTACCAACATGATTCTGTCATAGTCCATGTAGGTGTAAATAACCTGAGATGTACCTCCCTGGACAATATGAAGAGAGACATCATGGAGCTTTCACACTACTTGTCTCGGGCTAGTATGAGCCTGACATAAGCAGCACATTACCATCATCAAGGATGATGCCACAATATGACCAAAACATGAACCAGTGTCATTCTAAGTGGATCCATTATTTCTCAGCTTCAGAAGGCATGGCCAACAGACCATGTTGCTTTGTTAAGAATGGTCTCATAGGTTCATAGGTTCATACTAGGCTATCTGCCCTGGGGCAATTATAAGCCTAGCCCAATTCTGTATGGCTTATGCCACCCCTTGATTTGAGTATACTGTGCCCTTTTTAAGGTTTAGTTTACTGTGCATCTGTCTAATAGTGACACGGGAGTAATCCCTGGGACAAACCTACGATCCCGCATTCACCTATCGAGATTCTTCTTGAAGAGATTCAGTGAGGTGCTCTGCCTCACATGAACTGGAATTCTATTCCAGAGCGAAGGGAGCCTCTGGGTTATGAATCTGTCCCTCCAGCAAGTTCTATTTATTTCTGTGCTGAGGTTCAAGTCCCTCAAGCGTGTCGCTCTAAGGGATTTAGATTTACTGAGGTGGAGCATGTCCATTAATTCTGGATTTGACATAGCTTTGTATGTCAGGCATAGATCGCCTCGAAATAGGCGGTATGCAACTGAGTAGATCTGGAGTTTTTTTAACCGAGCAGCATATGGCATCTGTTTGAGACCCTTGATCCTCTTGGTGAGATACTTTTGGGGTCTTTCTAATTGCTGCAGGTGTCGGGTAAGGTACATCTCAAAAGGGGCATTGTATTCTATGATGGGCCTGATGAGGGATGAATAAAGGGGCATGATTACCTCTCTTGATCTAGATATGAAACCCTTCGTAATGAGTTGGGCTATGTAGGTCTTTCTAACCACTTTGGCAATGTGGTTTTCAAATTAGAGATTGCTATCAACTTGGGTCCCCAGGTCCCTAATAACTTTCTCTGTACTTAATGGGTTTCCGCCTATGTGGTAATTTGTGGGCACATTGTTTTTGCCAAAGGGTATGACTATACATTTTTTGGCATTTAGGTTTAAACCATGGTGCTGGCACTAGTTATCTGTCTCTGTGAGACCTTTTTGAAGGATGTTTGTGTCAGCTGGAGAGTTGATTATGGCACCCAGTTTGCAGTCGTCTGCGAACTTGGTGAGCCATAGTCCTCCCACATTTGCCTGTACCTCGGAAAAGTATATACCGAACAAGAGTGGTCCCAGGACAGAACCCTGTGGGATGCCACTTGTGACCAGTTTCGAGTCTGACATGGCTCCAGCAACTCTCACTCTGTGGGTTCTGTCTTTGAGCCAGTTTGCAACCCATCTTGTGACATAGGGGTTTATATTTAAGCTGGATAGCTTATCTATGATGCCCAAGTGGGGTATTGTGTCAAATGCCTTTGCAAGGTCCAGATAGGCTGTGTGGACTACCTTCCCTTCATCTATGGCTGTGGTGACTGTTTCGAAGAAGTCAACCAGGTTCAAAAGGCAGGATCTACCCTTGACAAAGCCGAACTGGGTAGGATCTAGTGTCTGTAGGTCCCCAATGTCTTTGTTTATGAGCTCCATGATGATCCTTGCCATAGCCTTGCAGACTAAGCAAGTCAGGCTTATGGGGCGATAGTTTCCAGGGTCTGTAGAGGCTCCACCTTTGTGGAGTGGGACCCCTGTTGCTGTACGCCATTCTGTGGGCACATATCCTGTAGTGAGGCTGAGATTGTATAGCTGTTTTATTTGAGGGATTAGTTCCTCTTGGAGTTCATGTAGGATGCAACCTGGGATGCCATCTGGTCCCATGGAAGCAGTGTTTTTTTGCTTTGGAGAGGGCAGCCTTCACCTGAGCATCAGAGATGTTTGGGAGGCAGCCCTCTGCCGGGATAGATACTCGCTATTTTGGGGGGGAGGGGGGGAGAAGTTTGCACTGAACCTGTCTGCCAGGATATTGGCGATGTCTGTGGGTTCAGTGTATTTTTTGTCATTTAGAATCAAATCAGAACAAGTCTGGGAGTTGCAACCCAGGTTTCTAACATAACTGAAAAAAGCCGTATGATTGTCTTTGGTGTCCTGTGCAATTTTTCTCTCGAAGCTGGCCTTGGAGGATTTTATGAGGGATCGTAATTTTTTGCTAGTACTGATCAGAGATGCCTTCCCTATTAGGGATTTTGCTCTATCATGTAGTAGCTTCCTCCTTCTGTTGTACAGTTTATTTATGGCAGGGGTCCACCAGACTGGATACCTGCCTTTGGATGATTGGGTCTTGGTTTTGTTTGAGATAGCATGATCCATGCATTCCTGGAGATGTCCGTAGAATGCATTTATATAGGATTCTGCAGTTTGGGCCATAGTTTCCACTGGCCCTGGGGCCTTGAAAGATTCCACTTCAGTTTTGAGAAGTGAGAAGTTCACTTTTGAGAAGTTTTTCACTGTGGTTTTTTGGGCTGGGGGTGGGGTCGGGATGTGGACATCCAGTGAAATTAATTTATGGTCTGATCTTACTAATGAGGTTCATGGTCTGATCTTACTAATGAGGGATATACTTCTGGTGTGGAGCATCGAGTCCCCATGTTGGTAATGATCAGGTCTAGTATGTTGTCCCCTCTTGTGGGAGTGGTGACTAGTTGTTCCATAGCATTTGAGTTTATAATTTCCAGGAACCTTTGGGCTAAGGTGCTGGGGCTTGAGTAGTGCTCCCAGTCAATGTTTGGGTAGTTGAAGTCACCCAATATAATTGTGTTCGGAGAGATCTTCATGTTCTCCAATGTTTTCAGGAAAGCCGAGTGGGATTCCTGACTTTGAGAGGGCGGTCTGTAGGATGCTATAAACTGAAAAGCAGTCTTGCCCACTGTTAGTTGCACATGGATGGTCTCCGATACTTCGTGCAATGCCACTAACCTGGAGGTGTGGATATCCTTGATAAATATGGAAACCCCCCCTCCTTTTGTGGTTCGGTCCGGGTTTTGGGGCCGAAAAGCATGATGTGAGGTATAGCCTGGTAGTGCTGGGGTGCTCTCTGGAGCCTTGAACCAGGTTTCTGTCACTGCACAGATATCGATGTTCTCCATACTGAGGAGAGCTTTGAGTGTGTGCATCTTGAGGTTAAGACTTCTGGCATTTAGCAGCATTACCCTTAGTTTCTTGTTCCTTGTGCTGTCTATGGGGGTGGGTTTGACTTTTGAGCCTTGCCTAAAAAAGGCACTATGGGGGTGGCAAGAGCCTTTGCCAATATCCGAAAGCCCAGTGGTGACAGGTGCAAGCCGTCCTTAGCGAAGCAACGTGGCTTGTCGAGCATGTCATCCCAGGCTGACAGACACTGGATCCCCTTTGAATGACACAAACATTTTAGCCAATTGTTAAAATCGATCATTTTGTCTTTGTACTGTGGCATCATTCTAGGTGAGGGTAAGATGCTGCTCAAGGTCAGGGTCATACCAGCCTGGGCTACATGATCAGAGAGCTCCTCTATGTCTCTTTTCATGTAGTCCAGGGAGGTACGTCTCAGGTCATTCACACCAGCATGTACAATGACTGAGTCATATTTGTATTTGCTTTGAAGTGACCTGAGTGCTTGCATTATGTGGTGGATCCTAGCACCCGAGAGGCAGCTCACCGTGACCTTCTCTTTTTTCAGCCTGGTGAGCGGGACGTCAGTGTGTCTGACAATAGAGTCACCTATTACAAGAGTATCAGGTGTGTTATTCAGCCTTAAGGGCTGTGGCTACTTGGCACACTGACTTTGTGGGTTATGTGTTGTGTGTGTTTTGTTTTGAGGTAGCGTTTGCTTGGATGTCTGCTTTGGAGGTCTCTGTTGCTTAGGTAGATTTTTATTTAGAGCCTCCGAGTATGTTTTTGTGTATTTATGTGTTTGGTTCGCTGATGTGGTGGGACTATGTGATACTGGAATTGTGTTGTGTGAGGTTACCTTCTCCTCCTGACTGGTTACACCAGTTTTGAGATGAGAGAGCTCAGCCTCCAGTTTGGCTAAATAGTTGCATCTCTCACATATATTTGAACCTGTTTGGAGGAGGATAGGGTTGTCTGTGTACATGAGACAGTTGTAACATTGCCTCAAAATTCCCAGATTCACCAGCTGGACTAGAGAGGAAACCATTGACTGACCTTTGGACATGCTAGAGTAATATAGGGAAACTGAATTTAAGACTGACCAATAGAGGACAGGGTAATCGTAGAGAGTATAAGAGTAAGTAGTGCTTATGGTTTAATAGTACTAACTTGTAGGATTACTTAATTGGACCAGTGAAGGGCCTTAGAATGAGAATATGGTGTTTAAATTGAGAGATAGAGCAGTTCTAAGGGAAAAAGTGAAGAGCAGACTTTGTGGAGCCAGGAATAGTTTAAACCCAATTAGGCGGCACTGCCCGCTGTTGCGCTATGCACAAAAACGCGCAAAACCACGCAAAAGAGGGTTTTAAGAGAGGAAGATGAAGGAGTTTTGGAATTGACCCAAAATGGCCAATAAAACTACAGTTTCAAGTCAGTAACCACTCCCACAGGGGCAGGCAGGCTGCTCAATGTTTTTCACTGCCACTAATCAACAGAGAGACTTCCCTTTAGCCCAAGCAAAAAATGGCCTCACAGAAACTTACAAACAGTTCAAGAACAGCAAGCCTGTAACTGAACTTTTTTAAATCTCAGAAAAGTGGGAAAAAAGCAAGATTTGTTTTTTGTTTTTTTTGTTTTTTCAGAGATAGCAGAGGTTCACAAGTATTAACAAGTTATAACAGTGCAGTAAATGACCCCACACAAGAGTGCTAGGCCAAAGACAGATAATATGCAAGTTTTGAGAAAAAAACAATTTTAAAAATAAGTGCAAACAGGAAATTCAGTAAACAGCTCTAGGTTGTGCTCTAAATACAGCTACTAATGCAGAAATCAAGTTTAACAAGCCAGAAAATGCTCAAAATAGGCAGCTATGCAGAAAAACTTAGCAAATAAACAGAGGAAAAATACTTAAAATCTCAAAAGTGGCTCCTTTCTTCTCTCAGCATTTTCTCCTCTTGGTGGGTGCTTCACCAACAGCCAATAAGCCTGAAAAGATACCAAAACCACGAGGCAACCAGGTTTTAAGAGAGGAAGATGAAGGAGTTTTGGACTTGACCCAAAATGGAAAAATAATCATCTTTCCCCTCTAAGCTTTCAAATATTGGCTAAGGCTTTGTCCTGCAAAATGCCTTTTTTAGACAATGCTAAATTTACAAATCTGGCAACATATCAAACTTACAGAACCTCAGGCTGTTACAGCTCAATGCCAGGAGCCTAATTAAAAAAATACACTCCTGTCAAGCCCTCTTCACACTCAAATATAGTTAACTGTTCAGTTACTAAAACATGGTTTAAATGGGCAGAGAGAACCCTCTCAGTGGAAGGCTTCAGTGCCTTCCACACTTTTAGACTAGTAACTCCACAGATAAGTGCAAAAGGTGGTTGTGTCTCAATATGCATCAATAGCAAGCAAACCTCTATAGTAGTCAGTCAGGATGATGTGCTGGACAGTCTATTTGTGCAGATCGTCATAGACAAAATCACATACAGTAACCTGGCCAGGTATAGATCACACTCCATGCCCCAAAAATCTCACAATGCATACTTGGACCTGCTGGAAACACTTACCAGCCAACCTATCACAATATTCATGGGAGAATTTAATTACCTTTCTATAGACTGTGAATCCTACATGGCCTCAGATCTACAGGACCTACAGGCACAGAAATTCATGGATTTCATAAATACACAGAGATTTCTGGATTTTGTAAATATCCTGAACCTGAAATACCTGAACAACTTAGAGAATGATTTTCCACTGAGAGGCTATGAAAGTCAGATGTTAAAAAGCATCCTGAAACCCATTATAGAACTGAAAAGGACTGAAACACCTTCACTCAACCTCCTCAATAGAAAAATGTTAAGTAATTCCACAGAGAATAACAAATCTAAAAACAGCTGAATCCTGACATACATTTTGGATTATCACAGTATCAAAAATATTATTGAAGAAAACTGGGACATTGTCACAGGAAACCCTTTTCTGATTAACATCTTAGGTGAAGCCTCATCATTTGTTTATAGGAAGGCCAGGAACATTAGAAGTTTTGTTGAATTTAAACCTAGACCATATGAGAAAAACATTAAAAGATGTGAAACTAATTGTACATTTTGTATATTTATACAGCAAGGTGATAGTTTTCATTGCCCGTATTTAAAGAAAATCATTAAAACCAGTGCAGGGGTTGACTGTAACACTACAAAAGTAATTTACAGGGCAGATTGCAATGAATGCTATGCATTCTATCTGGGCAAGACTGTAAATAAACTCAAGCATAGGATTTCAAGTCATCTGTCAGTAACCCGCTCTGGATGTAAAAATAATGCACTAGCCAAACACATTTCTCTTCATAAAAGACACACAGGTAATTAGTTCCAGATCCTGGATCGCACAGACATGGGTGATCTTGAAGAAGACATCCCAAATATTCTGGAGAAACATGAACTCATGTGGCAATTAAAGCTGAACTCTTTTAGGAAGCCTGGACTAAACTACTACTGTTCAATTAAAAGTGCACTGGAACTTTGAAAATTGTCACATTGTTTACACAATTAATTTTATTTTATTTTATTTTATTCTACCAGTTGGTTTTAAATACCATTTTAAATCAGTTGCAATTTAAGTGTACATTTTGTTTACATCATCATACATACATTTTTCTTATTTTTATTTGTTTATTTATTTATTTATTTTTGGTTCTTTTTTCCACTTTTTTTTCCACTTTATTCAAAATGATGTGTAATAACAATACTAACTAATTATACAATTATATATATTTTTATAAGGTTCTTGTACGCAGAACTGAAGAAGTCTAGAAGGACGAAAGCGATCTTAGTTAACAATACGTTACGAAAATAGAAATTGATTTTTACATGCAGAGTGTGTATATATATATATATATATATATATATATATATATATATATATTTATATTTTTTTTTTTTTGCCAAATGGACTAAGGCTGATATATTTCTAGCCATGTAGTATATTGTCTTGGATAAAATCACAGACTTAATAATCTTCTTAATAATCTGGTTAAATAAGAGGTACCACATCATTATAAATTTTATTTAAAGTACATAAGGGTTATATTGTTATGACAGCTACTAAGTAGGGCAGGACCAGCTCGAATGTCACACCGATGGGGGAAGGGATGTGAATTTAACATGTGTACCAATAACACTTTGTTTTACAGCACAATAAACCACTCCCATGCCTGATAAAAAGTATATATATATTTAGAAAGCTTGGGAGGAAATTATTACTCTATTTTTGTTTTACTTGGATAGCTTGTCTGTGTACTTAATAAAGGATTTTCAGCTGGAAACAGACTGCCTGCCTTACTTGTATTACTTTCAAATACTTGGTAATGCTGTACAATTATATAGTTTCTATTATTATTTTTTGTTTTGCTTTGTTTTGACTTAAGATGAGTTTAGGTTCGCTACTTCTACTACTATTGTCTGATCTGATTAATATATAGTGATTAACTAGAAATATATGGACTGAAAATCTTCCACACAGAGAAGTTTCTTACACTGTTTTATTTTTGGACCCACTACACTTGTTTAGTAGGTTGTTTTGAGACTTTGGGGATACCACGGAGATTACTTGTTTTTTGGATTTTGTAAATACAAACACCCTTGACAAAGTAGTGAATATGACAACTAGAGGCTCCAACATTCTGGACTTCCTGCTGACAAATATGGGAGAATGCTGGACCACACCCCGTCAATGTGTCATTCTGCCTAGTAAGATTTGACCATAAAGATGTCTTCTTCAAAATTAAAATCAGCTCCATAATCCCATTAAAACCAGTAACAATTAGGAACTATTCCAAGGCAAATTATCTGTCATTAAGTGATGGTTTGTAAACATTCAGTCACCTTCTAAGTCCTGAGAACACACCACTCTTTTTTAAATTGTACTCAGAAACTTTGTACAACCATGTCAATCATTAAATAGAGACTGCTGTACCTACCAGAATACTAGCTCCAGAAACAAATCATCCTGGTTGCATCCCATATTAAACAGGATATACAGCAAAAGAAAAAAAAATATGGCAAAAATCAAGAATGGTAATTCCTATAAAAATAAATCTCTCATCAAAGAAAATAGGCAGCTAAGAGGGCTAATTAGGTCAAACAAAGCCAACTTTGAGGTTAAGATATCCTCCCTGGTGAAAGATAATCATAAGGCCTTCTACAGCTATGTCAGAAACCTCAATGGCAGCACACAGAAATGTTTTGAACATGTGGTTAATGGTGCCAGAGTCACCAAGCCTGGTGATATAGGGAACCTGTTAGTGGGCAAATTCAGTTCCAAATATACCACCCTTTCACCCCCAAATATCCCCCGGAATAGCCTCATATATAACTCCTCCAACTTTGACTAGGGAGCACGTACTAGCTGCACTCACTAAAGCCAAGAATACAGCCTCACTGGGCCTCAATAATATCCCAGGATGCCTCCTGAATAGTCTAAAATATTCCTTATTGTGTCATTATTTAATTATAGTCTTAAAACAGGCTTTGTGCCACATGATTGGAGCACTGCAACAGTCAACTTCCTGCATAAGGGACGACCTTCATCATATCCTGGAAACTATAAACACACAAGTCTAACTAGTCTTATTTGCAAATCCAAGGAAAGAATTATTATGGAAATTATCAGCAAGGATATAGGAAACCTCCAGGCACTTGATCCATCCCAGTCTGGCTTTGCCAAAGGAAGGTAGTACATACTGAATCTAGTGGACATCTTTGAGAAGATCTTTAAGGCAATGGAAAAGGGGAAAACTGTGTGCACTACCTACCTATATCTGGCTAAGGCATTTAATCTCACCTCTGTATATAGTGTACATTTCATGTGCTAAACATCTAGTAGTCAGTGTTGTCCAGTGTATATAAATAGCGTACAAGCATGTGCCCCAGCTAACTAGATATTTACTTTTGTAATATAGTTATTGTATATTCTTTGATACCTATTATGTCTGTTGTTTTGGTTTGTTTTCTCCTGTAAAAGAGCAGACACTCAACATTTTGTTTAGGTAGCCCTTGCATTTCCTAAATGACAATAAAGTTTCTTTGAATTTGAATTGAATTTGATAAAATACTTCACTTGGGAACTGTCAACAAACTTACAGAATTAGGTATAAACTCCTTTATAACATGCTGGATAACTAGCTGGCTCACTCATGTGACCCAGGTTAGAATCAATAAGGCCACCTCCACAAAGAGGCCTGTCACCAGTGGAGTCCCTTTGTGCTAGGCCCATTCCTCTTTAACATCTACTTCTTGGATGGCAAAGCCAATGCTAAAGGCTTCAGGCTAACCAAGTTTGCAGATCATTGCAAGCTGGAAGCAGTCATTGAACTCCCAGCATGATGAGAACACCCTTCAGGATGGTCTAATATAGACAAAAACTTGGTGCCAAAACCATGATATAAAAGTCAATACCAAGAAATGTATTATAGTACCTTTTGAGAAGTCTGCCACCCTGGGGTAACTATGCCATCAATAAAGCACCCTTAAAAGTTGATTCATTAGACAGGGATCTGGAAACTTATGTAGATAGTAACTTAGCCTTTGACCAACATGCACAAGGTAGTTAGAAAATCCTTCTATGTTTCTCAACCTATAAGCAAGGGCATTGTAGTTAGTTCCAGAGATAGCATCATACCACTGTACTTGGCCCTCATCAGTCCCATCATAGTGTATAATGCCCCTTTCAGTATGTACCTGACCAGACACATGCAGCAACCGAAGTGTCCACAAATGTTCCTTACAAAAAGAATATCTGGAGGAAATGCAATGTCCTATGCTAATTGCCTCAAAGCCCTGTATCTTTACTCAGTATTATACAGACTTCTGAAAGGTGATCTTTGCCTGGCTCACAAGATATTCCTGGTCCCTGTTTTGATGAATCATCTAACTACTAGATTAAAGTACCTAAACTTTGCTTGCAACATGAATAGGACATGCTGGAAAAACAGATATTATTTTCAGCAAATTCACATTGTCTAGAACAGGCTCCTCATCCCTGAGAAGCACAGTTCCTCCCTTGCCCTATTTCACTGCAACTTGGACCAATGGATAGGTAATCAGAAGTTCACCCCTGATGTGTCTTCTATGTCTTTGATGGACAGAGACAGTCAGTAAATAACCCTCTATAAATCAAATATAACATTTGCGGCCACATTTGGGTTGCACGACTAGGCTTTTAAGGCTAGAGTAGTATACACCTATGAACCTATATATGTAGATTTATCCCCACCCATCTCTCTTGAACATCTAATAAGTCATCACTCTGCTATCTAAACAAAGCAAACAAAATACCAGAGCATGTCACTGGACCTAAAACCCACTTATCTTTTTCCTTCATAACTATACTTAAATACTTCTCCAGATGTAAACTCAGATACCTTAATCCTGTATAACAATTCAAACTATACATCTTTTACATAAGTAAGCAAATTGTTAAACAATAAATAAATAACATTACGAAAGTGATTTCTGTACCTTTTATAAATGAGATGATGAGTATATTTGATCTACTTTTACATTAACAGAGAGTATCAAAATGCTAGCTATATCATTTTGTTTCAAAATTTATCTGCACTTATCTTAATTTCATTTTTTGGTTCCACAGCATTGAACTGCATGGAACAGTGGCATAGGAATAGCATTGTTGCTTCACAGCAACGTATGCTTTATTTCAGTTCTTCACTGTGGTGTCTTTTGTGCAGAATCTGCGTGTCCCCTCTGTACTTCTGTATTAATATGGATTTTCTTTTGATACTCCAGTTTCTTACTATCTTCTAAAGAAATGCAGAAGCCAAATGAGTGATCCTAAATTATATATAGGTGTGAATTCAGCATGTGTGTGTCTGTGTGTGTGTGTGTGTGTGTGTGTGTGTGTGTGTGTGTGTGTGTGTGTGTGTGTGTGTGAGTGACTGTGATATAGAAGAAAGAAGCATAAAAACCTCGTGAATTGTGCCAACTGGTCATGGTGTTGGTGTAAAAGGTTGGACACAACTGAAACATGGAGGATGAACCCACAAACCAGCAGTGACCTCAATTTTTAGTGTATCTGTGTTGGATCAATCTAAGCAATTGGCCCTCCCCTGCTTTGCCCCGAAGGCATCATACATATATAGTGCCAGATGAAACTGGTTATACAGCATGTGGCATTCCACTAGCTTCTTCACTATCATTGTCTAAATCCTGCATGTGCCCAGCTATCCTGGACATTTTAAAAGTTGTAGGAGTAGAGGGATTAATAGGAGACCCTCACTCAGCTGCAGGGACATCTGGCTGAGCAACAGTGGAAGATAGAAAAGAAACAGAATCAAACTAAAAGCAGTCTTCTATATAACATCTAGAATAAAAATGCTTCACATTTGTTTTTCTTCTTTTAGCTTGGCTTAACACTAGCCCTGAGGGTATTTGCTCTCCTGGCTCTTTGAGACTTCCTAGACTTGAACACAGTTTTTAAATCCTAATTGCTCCTCTGCCCTTAGCAGTAGACTTCTGTTTTGAATTCTGTTAACCATCAGTCTCTTCCACTGTCCAATCACAACATTTTACACAGGTATAGTCTCACTGCCATCTGTTTGATTATATATTATATTAATGCAAGAACAGTGCAAGACTAGATACCTTCATTGTTCATTGCTACAAGTCGCTAAATAGGTATATGCATAATTGTTACATATGTTGCCTTTTTAGGGTTTTGACCCTGAACTGATTCTAGCTTAAACGCAACTTACATTATACTTACTGTGCCATTTATTTTTCTTAGCGACACAACGCTAATTTGATATTAGTGTGTTTAATCTCTTCTTTATGCTACATGTGTGCTCATAGCCTTGTATAGGCATAGCTCTATCTTTCCAATCTGATATATACTCCTTATTATCCCTATCAGATTAATTCTTCTTGAGTGTTTACTGCTAGATTTTAAACTTTTTGAACGAGCCTTACTACACCATATATTCCTAGCTTAAGAATTGTAAAGATTTATTATTCTTGTGGGTATATTGCTATATTTAAACTTTTGGAAGAGACTTACTACACCATATATTCCTAGCTTAGGAATTATAAAGTATCCCCCTGTGTTTCCTAATAGTTATTCTGAATCTTCCTAGCTATTGACTTCCCAATTATTAAAGCGTTCTGTAAACATACGAACTGATCTGGCTAGAGTGTATATGTGCCTACTATCCTGTACTACTTTACACTCTGTGTGTGAATCCCTTATAGCTTGAACAGTTGATACAGGAATTTTAAGTAGCATTTCAATGTATATATTTGTTGCAGTGAACTGAAGTTGTGTATCATTTCACTACTGCTCAAATTGTCACAATTAAACCAAAGGAACATTTTATAACATGCCACTATTGCATTGCTTAGAAGATTTTTATGTATAATTGTCTCATATGTTTTATCTGACTTAGACCTTTAATTTTACCTTAGCTGTTTAATCTGTTTTCCTTACTATTTTCTTTTCTCTCTCCCTTTGTGTATTCAGATAGTCAACCTGCCTGGTTTGGGAACCTGCCCTACCTGAAGACCTCAAAACAGTAGTTTAAAATAAAACTCCTGCTGTCTCTTCCTAAGAAAGGAATAGAGGCTAACTTCTCCCTGAACTCTTCCCCTCAAGGATACAAGAAAGTATTTATTTACTGTATGCTAATCTATCTGTTGTACATAATAGGTGCATATGTACCATTCCCTGCCAGGATAACCAGCAGCCTACTCCTCTCTACTTTTTTACCTCCATCCCTTCCCTCTTGAAGCCTCTGCACTTGACTGCACTATTTCCCTCCCTTACTCCTTGTCCTCCTATCTCACTCCAGGAGCTACTGTAGCAGTGTAGTTTTTACCCACTAGATGGTACCCTTCTCCTGTTACTTTCCTTGTACATCCACCTACTGCTTCATATTAGAAACTCCCAGTGAATTAGTTTTTCCTTACTTTCTTTTTTTGTAGCCCCACTGTACCCCTTCTAACTCACCACCACAATTCACTTAGCTACCCTCCTCCTCACACTTCCACATAAGTCTACTCCCACCTTTACTCTCCTCTATCTTCACTTACCCTCAGTAGTCAGCATTTCACTGATTGTTTTCACTGAATATTCTTTTTTCATCCTTCACCTGGTTCTTCCCGCTCCGTTCGCCCTGTGGGCTCACTCCGCTCACTTACCCTACCCCCAAATCTCACCCACCCACACTGTACCTAGCCTTATACCTCTCTAACCACTCCCACCTCCCCATGATCCAGTCCCATCCTACATCTTGTTAAAGATCTCCTATCTTACAATACTCTTCCTATTTAACTTTATAATCTTGCCTACTTACTCGTCACCCTTTACTTCTTCAGCACTATGCCTACTTATCCCATATCATCTCACCTTAAACCCCTACTACCACTCTTAATTCTGCCTTTCCTTTTCCTTCCTTATATCCTAACTGCCTATGAACATCTTAGCTTCACTAACTTCCAGCTGTACACAAAAGATACTAACCCATCATCCTCGTCAACTACTCTTAAACACATCAACATTACTTCTGTAACTAATTACCTCCTCCCAAAGTATCATAGAGTCATCCACATTAGTTATAAACTCCACCAAGTCAAAAAAGTGCATAACATATTGAATCTTACCCTAATTCACAAACCAAGACTACACCTTCACCTCCTACTTGATGGTGACATTCATCCCAATCCTGTCCCATCCATTTTTAGACCAGCTAAGCCAGAGGAACCCTCTACCTCTCCCTTTCATACCCCTACTAGACCTCCTAACTCCCTCTTCATATCTCATTTAAACATACGAAGTTTCAATAACAAAGTGACTCACCTTCATGCCCTACTGGATGTATATAACTTTGACATTCTCTGCCTATCCGAAACATGGTTAAAACCAACAAACCAAGACTATGAAATTACCCCTCCTGGATATAGCATTATAAGAATGGATCACCGTAACAAAAAGGGTGGGAGAGTAGCCGTATTACACAAAGCAGGCCTACAAGTTACACCACTTGATATACACCCACCTTCTGATAGCAATGCTGAAGTTCTTATTACTAAGCTTCAGCTTAATATTAGTAAGGCCATCTACATTATATGCTCATATTTTCCTCCAGGTAATAACATCACCTCCCTCGAAAATATCCTTAGCTGGCTATCCACTAACTACCCACAAGAAACCATTCTCCTAGGCGACTTTAATATAGACTGGAATACCTGTAATTCCAATAACCCATCTAACCACATGAACCTTTATGGCTTCTCCCAAACTATCACTTCACCTACTCGTATCCATAAACCTACTAACAAAGAATCCACCCTAGATTGGATCCTTATAAATACTCTATCCACATCATATATGACAGGTATCCTACCAACAGACATTAGTGATCACTCTCTAACTTACATAATTCAACATAAGACTAATATTAACAGTTCCTCAACTTTTAAAACATCTCGTTGCAATAAACATTTTAACCCAGAACACTTCCAGAATGAACTGAGTGTATGCAACTGGTCATCTTTAAAACACCTGCAACTAGATGAAGCGGTGGCATACTTCAACTCTAAGTTACTTGAAATCTTGGATTTCCATACCCCTTTTCGTACTCGAAGGAGCAGTACCAAAACTGCACCTTGGCTTACAAAGGAAACTAAGCAAAAGATTCTACTAAGAAACAAATTTTGGGCCAAATGGCATACCTCTAAAACCCCATCAGATCAGCTAAAATTTAAACAACTTAGAAACTCAACTAAAACATCTATACTACTGGACAAAAAACCCCCTCTTTTTTCAACTCCAACATTCCAACCAACAAGGTCCACAAAAATTCTGGTTAGGAATCAATAGACTACTACATTCCGGCAACTCTAAAACATCAACCCCCTCTGGAATCAGCACCAATACTTTCTTCACTGAAGCTATCCAGTCACTTGCTAACTCTCTACCTCCTGTATCCTCTAATCTTTCTTCATCCTTAAAGAAACCACCACCCATTTTCCAACTCCAACCTGTGCCTACATCCCTTATCTGTACTCTCCTTCAAAAACTTAAACCCTGTACCCCCTCTGCCAACCTCTTACCTGCTAAGTATCTTCAAATAGCAGCAACATTTATTGCTTACCCTATCTCTATCCTAATTAATAGAACCATCACTGAAGGCACCATCCCATCCATCTGGAAAATCTCACATATAATTCCCCTACACAAAGGTGGTAACTCAACATAACTTTCTAATTACTGTCCAATTGCCCTGCTCTTGCCCATAGCTAAAATCTTGGAAAAATGCATCTATCATCAACTGCTAGACCATCTCCTCCAAAATAACCTTTTAGCTAACTCGCAACATGGCTTTCAACCTTTCCACAGCACCACTACAGCCCTCTTATCATTCTCTGACCATATTAACAAGAACCGTAACCATAACACCCTGTCCTCTGCTATCTTCATAGATCTTTCAAAAGCATTTGATATGGTTAACCATCACCTTCTACTGGATATACTTAAGTCCCTTTCACTTGATAGTCAAGCTCTACAGTGGTTCAAGTTCTACTTAGACAACAGGCAACAGGCAGTACTCTGGAACAACACTCTATCTTCCCACCTTCCTGTCTCTCTTGGTGTATCCCAAGGTTCTATTCTGGGCCCTCTTCTATTCTCTAGCTTTATAAATGATCTGTCTACTAGTATCCCACATGCTGTATCCATTCAATATGCAGATGACTCTTCCTTAATCTCCTCAGCTACTGAACCACCTGAACTACAGTCACTCACCCAAAATATCTTTGAATATGTTGAAGATTGTTTTTTACAGCGTTGCCTCCTCTTTAACCCCAAAAAGACTAAACTTCTACTGTTTACTCCCACACTTAAGTCCCCCCCCCCACTTTACTTCACTATTAAATCTAAAAATAGTACAGTTATATCCCCTGACATTACCACCAAACTCTTGGGAGTGACAACTGACCACAGCCTTAACTTTGATACTCATATTAACACCACAATAAAATCAGTTAACCGAAAACTAGGCTCCCTCTATAGAATTAAACCTTTCCTTACTCCCATAGCTGGAACTTCTATTGCCCACACCCACCTCATCTCAACACTCTTTTATGTATCCCATATATATACTAATCTATCAAAAAGCAACCTCAACAAGCTGGCAATCGCCTACAACAACATTGCCAGATTTGCTACAGGCTCCCCTGTTAGATCCCACCACTGCCAAAATCTGAAACAACTGGGTTGTCTGGAACTACAGAACCAAATTCTACTTCACCAACTAACTATTACCCATAAAACCCTGTATCATACAAGTAACACACCAATTCTCAAAAGTCTAATATGCCCATATAAAAATCTTGCAAACCTACACTCTGCAAACAAACTACTCATCTCTACTCAAAAATCTAACAATAAAACAGGAGAATCCCTCTTCACTAACACTATAGGCAAAAGCTGGAACCTACTTCCTGGTGAACTTACATCTCTTTCTTCAACTTCACTATTTAAAAAGAAACTTAGATAATACCTTACAACCCACTGGCTATGTCCCTGTAATAACCCTGACTAGAGTATCTCTCACTGTTAGTCTTGACCAACACCCTTTTTTTTTTTTTTTTTACATCTCTCTTTCTGCAACTTTAAGTCCACAACCATTTAAGCTGACTTACTGTAACTAGGAACAACTGAATTGGCCATCTTACTGTCTTATCAACAAGTTACTACCCTACAGCTAATTCTTCCAATCCCATTTTTAACTACTTTGTTCTCTTATTCCTGCTCATCACTTTGCTTTGGGTGTCTACCACATACTTCTAAATCCTTCTCCCTCTTCTCATAGTAAAAAAAAAAAAAAATGTTTTTGTTACCTTGGAACACATGTTATCGTCTCACAAGATTCTTGTAATTAATGTTTAATGTACTGTTTGTGTAGGTCTTCTATGTGGAGCTTTTCTCCCCGGGCCTCTACTGAAAATGGGCATATATCCAGCCAGACTAGCCCAGTCAACAAATGTAAAATAAAATAAATAAATAAATTGTTATTTGAAATTATACCTAACACACTGATCAACAACCAGATGTACAGTGATGTTATACTTACTTAGACAAGTAGTTAACAGCCCCAATCACAGTAAAGGTGCAAACTGAGAACATACCAATGCTCCAATTACTCTCATTGAATGTGAACTGTTTAAGTTCTCCTAAAGTAAAGCCTTATTAAAATGTACATGGGTGCTTATATGGAAAATAGAGAAGTATATATTATATGTTACTGATATGTATAACTTACATCTGACAAATGTCTGACAAGGATGAAAACACTCTTCTCTCATTTTAACTTAATAAACTGTGCTTTAAACAAGTAATTCCAGCTTGAATCCTTTATTTCAATTTTTAATAAGAATGGCATTAGGATACATTGTCTGTCTGTCTGTTTCTCTCTCTCTGTCTGTCTCTCTCTATATATATATATATATATATATATATGCATGTACATGTATAACTACAGCTATAAATATACATGATATAGATATAACTATATCATATATGTGTATATATATATATATATATATATATATATATATATATATATATATATATATTATATATATAAATATATATATATATATATATATATATTTATATATATATATTTATATACACACACGTGTGTGTGTGTGTGTGTGTGTGTGTGTGTGTGTGTGTGTGTGTGTGTGTGTGTGTGTATAACTATATATATATATATATATATATAGTTTCACTTCATAAACTCGAATTGCTGAAATATCGAATTTCAGCAATTCGTGTCCATGAAGCCGAAACCTCAAAATCATGAAAGTGCATAATAGCGATTGGGACTATATTGAATTTGTGGTTATGCATTTCTGTGATTGTACAGCAGTTTATGGATGGGATGGTGTCTGCATTGTATGGTGAGTGAGTGTGCGTGAGTGTTTTTGTAATGTGTACGAGTGGGTTAGGGTAGGGAGGTGGAGGTATGAGTGTGTGTTTTGGTTTTGTGTGTGTGTGTGTGTGTGTGTGTGTGTGTGTGTGTGTGTGTGTGTGTGTGTGTGTGTGTGTGTGTGTGTTTTATTTTACTGATTGTGCGATCTCGGAGTTAGTATATATAAGTAGGGGGGGTGTGGGGAGTAAAGGGGGGCTGTCCCCTCTGCATTTTTGTAGTGTAGGTGTGCATTTGTGTGGTGTTGTGTTGTGTTCCGTGGGTTTTGCTATGTGGATGTTATGGTGTGTGTGTGTTTTGTGTTGTATTCTGTGTGTTCGCTGTTGTGAGTTTGTGTTTGTGAGGTGTCTGTGTCTTGATGGTTTTGACTTTATATGCTCGAAATGCTGAAATTCAATATTTCAGCAATTCGTGTCCATGAAGCCGAAACCTCAAAATCACGAAAATGCATAATAGCGAATGGGACTATGTTGAATTCGTGGTTATGCATTTTTGTGATTGTACAGCAGTTTTCGGATGGGATGGTGTCTGCATTGTAAGGTGAGTGAGTGTGCGTGAGTGTTTTTGTAATGTGTACGAGTGGGTTAGGGTAGGGAGGTGGAGGTATGAGTGTGTGTTTTGGTTGTGTGTGTGTGTGTGTGTGTGTGTGTGTGTGTGTGTGTGTGTGTGTGTGTGTGTGTGTTTTATTTTACTGATTGTGCAATCTCAGAGTTAGTATATATAAGTAGGGGGGGTGTGGGGAGTAAAGGGGGGCTGTCCCCTCTGCATTTTTGTAGTGTAGGTGTGCGTTTGTGTGGTGTTGTGTTGTGTTTCGTGGGTTTTGTTATGTGGGTGTTATGGTGTGTGTGTTTTGTGCTGTATTCTGTGTGTTCGCTGTTGTGAGTTTGTGTTTGTGAGGTGTCGGTGTTTTGATGGTTTTGACTTTATATGCTCGAAATGCTGAAATTCAATATTTCTGCAATTCGTGTCCATGAAGCCAAAACCTCAAAATCACAAAAGTGCATAATAGCGAATGAGACTATGTTGAATTCGTGGCTATGCATTTCCGTGATTGTACAGCAGTTTTCGGATGGGATGATGTCTGCATTGTAAGGTGAGTGAGTGTGCGTGAGTGTTTTTGTAATGTGTATGAGTGGGTTAGGGTAGGGAGGTGGAGGTATGAGTGTGTGTTTTGGTTTTGTGTTTGTGTGTGTGTGTGTTCTTTTTATTCTACTGATTGTGCGATCTCGGAGTTAGTATATATAAGTAGGGGGCGTGGGGAGTAAAGGGGGGTTGTCCCCTCTGCATTTTTGTAGTGTACGTGTGTGTTTGTGTGGTGTTGTGTTTCATGGGTTTTGTTATGTGGGTGTTATGTTTTGTGTTGTATTCTGTGTGTTCGCTGTTGTGAGTTCATGTTTGTGAGGTGTCGGTGTTTTGATGGTTTTGACTTTATATGCTCGAAATGCTGAAATTCGATATTTCAGCAATTTGAGTATATGAAGTGAAATCATATATATATATATATATATATATATATATATATATATATATATATATATATATATATATAGATGATATAAATATTTTTATATATCAGGTAATCTTCTATCATAAAGTTTCAGTTGTTGTTGTTGTTGTGTCTTTCGGCTTTTTCCGGTTAGGGGTCACCACAGCGGAACTCCAGTCTGCTAATAATTGGCAGTTGATTTTTATGTGCTGAGCTGCCGGCCCTAATGCACAACCTTCAACGAAGGTACGCCCATTCACGCATGTCTCTACAGAAGACGTTCTGGCTGAGAATCGATTGGGACAACGTCTTGCTGTGATCATAAAGTTTCAGTAGTCCTAAAAATAATTATGCCAGTCTTTACCATCAAAAGATTTGTATATAGTTTCAGATTGTATGGAGGCTATGTTTGGTATATTGGCAGGCTAGATGGGCATTAATTCCCTTGCTTGAAATACTTGTATGTATGTATGCTTAATTAGATATCTAGTAGGCCTGGCAGGTCATGATTCATGCTATTCAGGTGGCATCATGGGATATTATCCGAACCCATTGAAGCAGTGTTCTTGGCCTTAGCACAGTAAGGACTTGCTCCCTAATGATATCTGATGGAAAAATGGTGGGGCAGTACTTTCTTGGGGCGCTGGTATGACGGGAAAATTGGAGTTAAATCTATCAGTCAGCAGATTTGCTATTTCCTTTGGCTCCTTAGTTGATTCCATTCATTATGAATGTGGCACATTGTTGTTTGTTTTAAATGTGCAGACATAACTGAAGAAAGATTGTTCTTAGTTCAGGAGGATATTTTTATCTGGGATTTGGCTTATATGGGCTTGCTTAGCTCCCTGAGTTGTTCAGATTGATGAGGGAGTTTTCATCCTGCTGTGCAATGCCCTTCTTGCTTTTGAACATGCTTTCCTTTCTTTTGTTGTACAACATATTTATACAGGGATTCCACCAGGTAACCTGTTTTTGCTTTAAAAATATTTTTATGATTATTCACTAATATCTGAAGTCTCCTACGTTCATTTTCCCATTCTGCTGCCAACCAATGAGCCTTCCTCTGTTATCCATACCCATTCATTACTCCTTCCTGGGCCTTTTCCAATGATGCCTGGGGTGGAGTCATTCTTTTGGCAAACAGCAGTGATTTGTGACCTTGAGAGCATTCTGAAAATAAGACCATGTTTAATTAGGCAAAACCACTTCCTTGACTGGGGATCTGGAAAACCCACATTATTATAGGGACCATAACAACTTCCTCAATGAGGGTGCATGCTCTTGTGTCCTCTCAATAAGAGCTAACACTGAATGGGCTAGGTGGTCAAACCCTCCCCAGGACTGAATAGTGTAGTGCTGCCATTCTAATGGAGCATTGTGACATGTGATGGCCCTAGAAGACCTCATCTCTCCTGTGATGGGCATGCCTACTCTTCTTTGCCAGTACCAATAAAAGCCTAAACCTCCAATCAATCTTGGGTCACCTGGGCTACAGTCATGTCTTCATCCAACCATCAGAAACACCACATACAACTTGTATCTAAATGTAATGCTCCAGTCCTTTCATGTGCACACAGAGATCAAGTATCTCTCCTCTGGAGCAATACTTCATAACTTGTGTTGTTGTTTTTCTAGACATACCATCATCAAAGGCATATGTTTTACAGATGAAAGCAGAAAGTTATGAACCAGCCCTTAATTTTACAGAACTGATCTGATAGCTTATACATTTTTTTCACTGAAACTTATTATAGAGCCTTTAACATATGAATGCTATCTCCTACACATTCTTTAAAATACATTTTAATTTCCACAAATCTAAAACAGTTCAAAAAAGTATAAATGAAGTGAAGTCGAGAATGCCGGGGATTTTATGTCCTCAAAAAAAAAAAAAAAAAAAAAAAAAAAGGCTGACAAAAAGTGAGAAAAGACGTGAAGTAAATAACTATATGGAAATCTGAACTCACTCTCCAAAAATATGAAGTAATGTTTACTTATATGCAATACTCAAATGAAGAAGGAGAGTTTTCATCACATAATTTGATGGAAATCTTCCCATCTACTGTTATAAATCATGAGAGGCAGATGCACACTCTATATAGAATAGAGAAGGGCCATGGAGATAAGGGTTCCTTTGGTAAAAATGACTGTGAGACTTAACAAGGTTATTTTAGGTTTTTTTGATGAAGACATAACATTAGTAGCCATAAGTAACATAAATCATTGAATCAGTAAATGCGGAACTGTATACATGCAAAACTCTTAAATATTGAATCAGCAAAATCCAATAGTTCACATAGTGGCCACTATGAAGAAACTGAGTAAAATGCCTTAACATTCATATAATATTGCAATACAACATTAAGGGGCGAATTCCCTGCTAACAAGGTTGTACTATGCTAGAAGAAGAAGGAATATAAGATTTGCAGCAAAAAACAATCATTTCTAGTGTAACTTAGGAGCTGGTGAATACAATCAGAGATGTCATATATGAGACTGCTCCTCCCAAACACACACACACTGGGAGAGCAAGAGGTGAAGCCCCACTGCAAAAAACATTTATTTCATAGATACTTTCTTATGAAATAAGCCTCTGAAATGTACAAACACTTCCAATGCATAGTTCAGTAATTCAGATTATCCATGAACAATTTAATGGTATGCAAGAGGAAATTGTAAACATCTAATGAAATATATAAATATACATTCAGATGTTTAAATCCGAGAAAATATATATGATCTTACATTAAGGCCCTAAGAAGTCCTAGGGGTCTATTTCCATAGATATATGAAATATGGTAGATAAATCAGAATGCCAGGAAGCACTATTCATTGTATAATTGTTATTCTAATAACATATAGGAGAACCCCCTTTTCCCTTAAAAGGCTACTTAGAAATTTTCAGCAGTTTGTTTGTTGTCTAAAGGATGTATTCTAAAAATAAGTTGGTGATCAAGGATAACTCAGCTACAAATCTTTTGTTGCCTCTTTATAACGATCACTTTTGTCAGAAATTTTGTGGTAAGGTGCATCTTCATCCAGTGGATTAAACATGAACAGCAACACTTTTATTTTCCCATTGTTAAACGTTAGTCCATTACCAGTAGGCCAAAACAGGAAGCAGCTAATGTTGAACTAATATACATACTAAGTCTGTATTTATCTCAGTTCCAAAAAGCATACATGGATTTTTTGTATGTGATGCTGAAGACCTTGGTTTAATTAGCTGGCTGGGTGGCAAATGGCTATCAGGATGAGGCATGAAGCCTAAGCAGCATTTCTTGGTTCTTCTTCTCTTGTAGGGAAGGCAATTGCCCAACCAAATGCCACAACCCACGGAAATATCTTTTTAGATGAGGACATAGGTTTTATTCTATGCAGACTAGTTAAACTGCAGAAGCAAAGACAGATCATATGCAGTAGAAATGAATTTTATTTGCACGCTTGCACAGGGTTCATTGACATCAATGTATGCCTTACAAGACGGATGGTTAAAATGACAGGCCCAATCCATAAAGTCCTCTTCCTGGCTATTGTACCTTTCCTACTTCTGTGAAATTCAACTCATGAAAGGGGCAGAGAGTCAGACACAGACATAAGGTAATTGGAAATACAATTAAAAATGGGTTTTATGTCTCAGCCAGAAATATTCATAGGGCACACATTGGCATATTTGGACTCAGAGTTTTGCAGTTATTTAACGAGTTAATTAATTAATTAATTGTTTTTTTCTGTTTTTGTATCATCAGATTCTGTTCCTTTGTTTTTTTTTTTTTGGTTGTTTTGTTTTTTTATGAAAAAAAAGTCAATAGATTACCTATGCTCTTTGAAAACATAGTCATTCTTCAGTTTGTTTTTTTTCTCTAATTGGCACTTCAGTGAACTTTTGTACTCTGTAGATTTCAGACTTTCATCATTCAAGTCATACCTAAGACAGATGCTCGCATACCACTTGCTGTATGATCATGGGTGTTAATTGTATAGATCAATGAGTAGGCAGAATTTCTGTGCACATTACTGGCTTAGCTGTAGAATAACGTTCGGATATATACCTCCTTTATTTCAACAGCATATTTGCATCTTTATAATAGGTTCATAGGTGTGTACTAGGCTAATGGCCCTGGAGCCTTTATAAGCCTAGACCAGTGGTTTCGAAACTTTGCAAGCTGGAGGACCCCTTTTATAAAGGAAACGATTTTGGCGGACCCCTATCGGCAGCGGTACACATATGTTACATTTGGATCAACCCCCAAATCCCCCAATCAGCCCCACCACCACCACCACGCAGCCATTTCAGTGTCCCATTACTTGGCTAATTCTCCCCAGTTGCCATAAACACTGTTCAAAATTCTCAGTGTGCATACTGTTTTCTGCTTTACTTTTACAGTGATTACAGATGTTTGGAGTTAATTTAAAACTTATATTTTAAATTTTATAGCACAAACGCTAAACAGACATTTGCTAAATCTAAACAAAGCAATATAGTCTCAATGAAAACAAACAACTTTACAACTTCTCTGCCTTTGAAAATCACATTCACTGAAACAGTATTGAAACCCACATTCAAAGAAAATGCATCTGGCCAGTGGCGGATTAAGTTGTTTTCAAAGTATAGGTCCCTTGCGAACATTTTTAGGAGCATGCAAAAGTTCTTTGATTCACTGATTGTATAATTAAATTTGAATACACAATATTTAAATTATTTCCCTTGCATAATACAGCACCACTTGGTAGTACGTGTTTTAAATGTATAGTTCTGCACATTTTTCTATTAAGCAGTGAAAAAACATATGAACCAATAATGAGAAAACTGCCCAATTGAGAACATTTCAACCATAAAGGGCCACTCAAACTTCTGTCATTACAATCCACCAATATCAGTCAATATGCACAATCTCTGCAGAAGTAAGTCATCTGAATAATTCCACCTTAAGGAGATCTGTAACTAATGAAAAGGTTGCTGCTAGTAAACAACTTTATTTCAGTGTTTCATCTACAAATTCAGTGCCTGCTGCCCTTGAAGAATAAATTGCCTACTTAAAAAATGGTAAGCTGGTAATATTGTATGGATGGCAAACTGAAAACAGGTTCATAGTTACTAGGCATCTCATCCAAAAGTGGGCGTATTCAGGACATCAGTACCCACCCCCTAAAAATGCAAAATAGTATCAACAATCCATCAATATGCTGTGGGAGTAGAACCCACAGCCTTCTGCATTAAAATGCAAACATGTTACTTTTTGTGCTACTAACACAGCTTTAAAAGGTTGTACTACAATAGTGATACTATTTGCTAAACAGCTAAATAAATCTGTTGCACATTGTAAACAGACTTAGCATGAGCAGCGGTAAACTTCTCTCCCCTTGAAGCTCACAATTCCTTGAAAATGCACTTGAAACTAAATTTCTTGAAAAATGCACCAGCCATAATGGGGGGGGGGGGGGGGCAGAGAGCCAAAACTAAGGACACATTTTAATTTTTGGTCTTGTAAACTTAAAAAGTTAATAGAACAACAAGTTTTGCATTAGTACAAATTTTCTGAAGGCTATGAAGTCTGATGCTCAAATGTCTGCCATTATTTTCTGACTTCAGTCATCAATGATTTTGCCAGGGAGTTTCCAGATAAACACAATTTTATTAGAAACAGACTGAAAATATGAGGCAAAAATATGGACAT
>NC_056728.1:1019986635-1020071635 GCF_019279795.1 Protopterus annectens | reverse complement strand
AAACAGCATATGTGCTACACAGAGATCTGTAATTGCCTCTATACAGCTTTCCATCTTCCTCCAAGATTTTAGTTCAGCTTTACTAACCATTTTAGATTATATACATACATTTCACATTTCTTCTGCATTCTTAATCTGTGTTTAGCATGCAGTTATGGCAGTCAACTGTAGTTGCTATTAAGAAAGTGTTTCTGTTCATTTTTTTCCAGGATTTCCTTTTACTTTTTGTGACTTCAGGCATCACTAATGCAGGTAAAGTGCCTTTTTTATTTTCATTAACAGTTGTATTTTTTTATTTGTATATTCCAAAACCACAAGATGGGAATTCTCATAGTTTTGCGAATACTCTCTTATTCGTTGTTTGGATAGTTTTTTTTCTTGATTTTTTTTTTTCTTCACAATTAAATATATTGGATATTATATGGCCAAATTCCATCTCATAAATACATTTTTTAATCTTGACTTTTCTTGTGTGTGTCAGTATCAGATGACATAAAAAGAGGTGTCCTATCCTGAGATTGTGACCATTATTGCTCAAAAACATTTGCACTGAGTTGTGTTAACCAACTAGATTATTTCATGGCGCTTGGAATAATAATCTGAACACACACATTTGTAAAAGATATGGTTTCTTTGAGCTAGAATGAATCAGTGCCCTCCCTACCCCATGATCAAAGATGCTATTTACTTTTAGACAACTGTGCAGCAGATGAGTTAAAAACCCTTTATCTGGATTGCTGAGTTGACACACATTATATGGGTCTTGTTATGTCTTCTGCTAGGGTGGCCATGGTGGTACAGTGGTTAGCGTTGTCGCCTCACAGCAAGAGGTTTTCTGGTTTGATCCTCGGCTTGGATGCCATCTGTGCAGAGTCTGCATGTCCTCCCTGTGATCGCATGGGTTTCTGCGGGGTGCTCCAGTTTCTTCCCAAAGACATGCTGTAGGTGGATTGGACACTCTAAATTGGCCATATGTGTGCATGTGTGTGCCTTCTGTGGAAGGTTGGGTGATGGGCTGGCAACTTGACACTATAAAACTCCACTGCCAATCATGAGCGGACATGTGATCTGCTGTGGCAACCCCTAACTGGGAAAAAGCCGAAAGAAGAAGTTATGTCTTCTGCTGTATACTGAATTTTAACATATTGTTTGAAAATTCTATGTATACTGTATTTTAACATATTGTGTAAAATTTTCCTTAAGAAAAAACTGCAGACTTGTCTCACACCTTGTGTAACTTTTGTAAAATTAAAAGGAAAAAATCACAAGTAATGGTGAAGTACTGTGTCACACAAAACATACTTTAATCCACTGGTTTAGCATTTTCAGCCCCAAAATTAGGCCTTCATCAGAACAAACTGTTAAAAAAAGTCCCATTTTTATAGCATCATCAGTACACATCAAACCAATCAGATCTCAGTTTTCTTAAAACTCAATATAAAAAATAGATATATGTGTATAAAATACATCCTAAATAATGCATTAATTTTAACAAGCATATAAACTATTCACATTTATTATAATAGGCTTTTCTTTTCAACACAGCTTTATAGTTGACACCATTGTTAAGCCTTGGTGCCCTGCATGCATCCAAAAGAACCTGCCATTTGAACTCTCTAAAATCTAGTTCCCCATATCTGTCTCCATTGAAATCCACTGAAACATGATCTATAACTGTGAAAAGAAACTTATCACTGTCATTGTTACCCACATAGTTTAAAGTGTACTTATAAAGAGCATTGTCCATATTTCTCTTTCTAATGGCATAATAATGTTCATACATCCTGTTTTTAAGTTGCCTATTGGTCTTCCCAATATAAAACGAAAAACAGGTGGAGCATTTTGTCATGTATACCACAAAGGTAGATTTAGGTGCATGTGTGAATGGGTGTGCCTTCTTTGAAGGTTGGGCATCGGGCTAACAACTCTGCACCTTAAAAATCAACTGCCAATCATTAGCAGACCAAACTTCCACTGTGGTGACCCCTAACCAGGAAAAGCCGAAAGACATTACTTTTACCACAAAGGTAGATTTACAATTGAAAATGCCTGGAACATGCCACATATGAAACAGAAATTAGGGATTTATTAAACAAAAGAAGTAAGAGAAAATTTTATAATATGACTGCAGAAGAGCAAATGATTTTCAACTCTATTAAGGATGATATTTCTATCAGGGTTATGCGTGCAGACAAAGGGGGTTCAATGGTCATAGTGAATTCTAATGATTATGTGAAGGGAATGCAATTTTTATTAGCAGATGAAACTGCATATAAAAAGTTTCCAAAGGTGATGTCTTAAAAGCTTACAAAAGAATAGATTTGTGGCTTTTTGAAGCTTTGGAAGAAGGTTTAATTTCCAGGAATATGTATGAGTTTTTTGTAGTAGACAAATCCAATATAGGTCATCTCTTTGGAATTTCAAAGATACAGAAGGATGATCATTGTCCCCCTTCCAGGCATATAGTTTGCTCACCAGCATCGAAGTTAGAGCCATGCTCTAAGTTTATAGACAGAACTCTGTTTGAGATAGTGCAGAAGACAGAATCCTTTATTAGGGATTCTTTTGATTTTTTTAAGCAAAATCAAGAAAATTAATGTTGAAGCTGGTGATTTGTTGGTGACAGTTGATGTGGCATCTTTATACACCTGCATTCCCCATGATTTGAGTTCAGAGTGGGTTGGGAATTTGTTAATTAGCAGTGGGAAATATGAATTAGAAGAATGTAGGTTCATGTTGGAATGCATGGAGAACATTCTTTCATACAATTACTTCATGTTTGGCAAGAAATACTTGCAAATCAAGGGTGTGGCAATGGGTGCCAGGATGGCTCCCAATTATGCCAACTTAGTTTTGGCTTACTGGGAAAACAACATTATGTCCAAGTTTACCAATAGACACAAAATTGTGAGTTACCATCATTTTATTGATGATTTGTTTTTTATTTGGAGAGGAACACCAACTGAGCTCTTGCTGTTTATTGAAGACATGAACAACAGCACCTATTTTTTTGCATTTTACTGGTAGCTGTGACAATTTTAAGATTTGTTTTTTAGATTTAGAGGTTATTAAAGAGGAAGGTGAAGATTTTTGGGGGTCTAGCATCAGTTATAAAAATGCAGCAAATAATGGTCTTTTGAGTTATTCTAGTATGCATCCCACTTATGTGAAATACAACATTATAAAGGGGCAGTTAGTAAGACTTAAGAGACTTACAAGTGATGAAGCACAGTTAGATCTGTTAGTGCAAGCACTGCATTTTAGAAAAAAACAGAGGTTACCTTTCCAAAATTGTGTGTTGACATTATTAGTACAAACGAAAAGGAGGGGCAGAGAGGAAACACACAGGACAAGAAGGATTGGGTTACGTCAATGTTGCTAACCTTTAACATAGACAGCAAAGAAATCAAAAATACAGTGTCCAATAACTGAGAATATTAGTTTTTAACCATGATCTTCAGATGGTAGTAGGAGAAGCCCCCGTTTTTGTTAACACAAGAGCAAGGAATTTCAAAGAAATGTTAGAACGTAGACCAAGAAAAAAGCCCCAAGTTAACACAGGTACTTTTAAATTCAAAAGCTGCAATTTTTGTAAATACATTTCCGAGGGACCAGAATTTGATATTGTAACCCAAAATAAGATGTGGCATGTTCCAGGCATTTTCAATTGTAAATCTACCTTTGTGGTATACATGGCAAAATGTTCCACCTGTTTTTCTTTTTATATTGGGAAGACCAATAGGCAACTTAAAAACAGGATGTATGAACATTATTATGCCATTAGAAAGAGAAATATGGACAATGCTCTTTATAAGCACACTTTAAACTGTGTGGGTAACAATGACAGTGTTAAGTTTCTTTTCACAGTTATCAATCATGTTCCAGTGGATTTCAATGGAGACAGATATGGGGAACTAGATTTTAGAAAGTTCAAATGGCAGGTTCTTTTGGATGCATGCAGGGCACCAGGGCTTAACAACAGTGTCAACTATAAAGCTGTATTGAAAAGTCTATTATAATAAATGTAAATAGTTTGTATGCTTGTTAAAAATAAATGCATTATTTAGGATGTATTTTATACACACATATATATATATTTTTATTTTAAGTTTTAAGAAAATTGAGATCTGATTGGTTTGATGTATACTGATGCTATAAAAATGGGACAGTTTTTTAACAGTTTGTTCTGATGAAGGCCTAATTTTTGGGCTAAAAGTGCTAAACCAGTGGATTAAAGTATTTTTGTGTGACACAGTGCTCACCATTACTTGTGGTTTTCGTTTTAAAATTTTACTTACTGTGGAGCTTTTCTCCCCAGGCCTCCACTGAAAATGGGCCTGTGTCCAGTTGGACCATCATGGTTAACAAATGTAAAATAAATTGATAAAATAAAATATGATGCAGAACTGAATCTCTTTCTGAATAACATTACTGACAAACAAATTATGTCTCTTTCTCTTTTTCCTTCTCTGCTCAGATAATTACATTATCTACTTTATTCTTTGCAGTTTAGTATTCCCTGACATATGGGTGTCCTCTTAAGCATTTGTCTTCACAGTATATTGTGAACTAGTATTTTACAGTGCTGATGATGGAAATAAAGGTAGAGCTTGAATAGGCTTATAAGGCCCCTAGGGCCATTAGCATAGTAACTTCCTATGATCCACTTTCAATATTAAGCTTTGGAAACTACTTATTTTTTTCTTTAAATTAAAACAAAACTAACCTTCATTGCTTTCTGATGAATTGTGTTTAGGCCAGCCTTTCAACATAACATGTTTCTGTAATAGTATGTCTAAGCTTCTGTCAGGGCATGTCCAAATTCCCTTTCCTTTTTCTGTCCTTACTATTACACAAATAATGTCTTGGTCTTCTTCCATTGAGTTTTTATACTTTACTGGTAAATATGTTCTATATAAATGATTGCCTGGTATGAGTTGCACTTCTGCAGATTATACAGATTAAGTAATATCATCAATAAACTCTGAGGTACGTAATAATTTTTTCTAAATATTTTTACCAAGGCTGTTGTAGTTTATTTCTACCTAAACTTATTTAGAACACACATATTCATGAAAATGTTTACAATCATCTATTATTAGTAGTAGGAGCTTTTCTGTATAGTTATATCTTTGTAGTACATTTGTAAACACTGTTGAGTCAGAGAACTAATATTTCACAGTACCTGTAGCATTTTGACTGGCATCTGTTTTAATGCATCTGGCTTACTTATACAATAATATTCTAATGTTGCTACATCTGAGTCTAGATCGATTTCAAAGCTACTTCACATTTTAAGTTCAATTTTTGGCTGCATCTTGTAAAAATAGCTTCATCAGAGACATATATATCATACAGTTACTAGTCACAAATGTTGCAAGATTGCATCATTACCAGAAATAATCATAGTGCCTATTAGTTTTTTATGCTTGACATACATATAATTATTCTAACTTATACTTCATTAAGTTTCAATCTCTTTGATATTAGAATATGAGCCAAGTTTATAGATGCCTGTATCTCTCACCTTTGCTTTTATTTTATAATTAAATTATAAATGTAGCAGCAGTGCCAGATATAGTATGTTCTTCTTATTTTAATCTCACACTAATAAATCATCATTTATACTTATAATACCTTTCAGGCTTTCAATTAACTATGAACAGCTCTGTGAAATACATTCAGTGCGAATGAAAAAACAAACAGAAGTCTACAGAACATGTACCTTCATAATAGTATATTAAATAAACACCATTTGAAACATTGTTCAACTGGATGCATCTGCAAAATCATTGATTTGCATCTAATATTGAAAAACTATAACCAAAGGTTAATGCTATCTTTTAACTCACTCACATCTGTCAACACTTAGTTAATGAGATATAATTTGTTTTTGTATGAGCAGACTCAAAAGCAGTTACCTGGATTTCAAAGTCACAGTAATATTTAACATAAGAAAAGAAAAGAAAATTAAATCAAACCTGTAAAGCATATTTTTTCATGTTGATAATTTTTAGTTCTCACATTCTTCACATTTTCTCAAAATAATAATTTCACATTATTCCATCATATTTTCAACAGCCAATACTAGTAAAAATAACAGGAACCATAAATCATACTAATCTGTACCTATCTGTTTCAGATTTCATTATTTCTACTTTTTGTCTTTCCTTTACATCTTTCACAAGCCCTACCCTATCATAGCATTTCTATTGGTTTCTTGCATTCCCCTTATAAAATACTAATACTTGCATTTTATATCTAAGCCTATCTATTTAATCCATATTTTTTCCTAAGTATTCATTCAGTTTATGATCACTACTATTTTACTGTCCCGTTTTCCCTCTTTCTGTGTATCTCTTTTCCCTTCCACATCCTTCCCTACGGTTTTTGTATGTTTTTTACCACTCTCCATTTTTCTGTCCCACCTTACTCATCCATACTTTTGCTCTGATTTTAGTATATCTTAGTATACTTCCTTCGCTTTTACTACTATTTACCTCTTAACGTCCCCCACCATAAACTGTAATCTTAATCTTTCTTCTTCTTTTGGCCATTACCAATTAGTAGTCTCATCCCAATACCTTTGTACATCCTTCACTAGTTTTTTTTTTCCCAACAGAAGTCTGACTTTCTTGTATGAGCAACACATGCAAGTAATGCAAATAAATTGAGCAAGTAAGTCCTGGCTTTGCTTCACATATTTTTCTCACATTTACCATGAATTCAATATGACATCTAAGCTGCATTGCAACTGCAGCTCTGTATATGTTCTGCCTTTGATGTGTTGGTTCAAATAAGTTGCTGCAGCCAAAAATCTATTGCTGCTAGTGGGGTGCAGAACATAAAATTGATCAGTGTTATAGGCATAAATGAGTTAGTTACTTTGTTTAGCTCTTTTTTTATAAATAAAAATTGAAACTTATGACTTTATTCTCAACACTAACCATAATATTCATCCATTGCTTGATAATGGCACCACCAGCTTTCCATTTACTTTAATTACTACATTTTTACATCCCAGAGTGACTGTAACTTATCTTAGAGCATGCATCATTGACATAGCATCAAGTTTAATTTGCTTATGATATTCTCATGTTAGACTTATACCTATTAATAAGTTACCAGAGCCATGAAAAAGATCTTAGCAAACTCTGTCTGAGATCTGTGATGACTGTTTCTGTATACCTGCAGTCTTTGATTTATTTTACTATTCTCAGGTTATCACACCTCAAATAGGTCAATAATATTGACAGAACTAACTTCTTTAATTGCTAAAATTTGGAAATGTGTCTTGTACATCTCTGTTTTATATTCACATCAGATCTTCTTGACCCAATAGCTCCTACCCATAACGAGAATATGTTAAGAATGTGCACAAATCAATTTGTATAGTGTATTTTTATATCAAGTTCTTTAAAAGCATATTTATTCATTATGCTTATTAATTTGTGTCTGCTTGCTGGGATAAAGCATTGATCAAATATAACCTATTGCAGGCTCAGCAGAGATTGTATAATTCAAAAAGGTTACAGCAACAAATAGTGTATCTGTACTATTTATATAAGAAGAGTAATAAAATGCAACATGGTAAAAGCATTTTAATTTAATGAGAATTAATATCAATTTATAAAGATTAATCTTCAATTCAAATATTCCACTTCTCTGTCTAGTTTAAGTTTAACAATTAGTGTATTCATTATATTAATTATCTATGCTTCTTTCTAATAATTTGACTTACACTCATCTCATATTTCACTGCATCGACTTTTTTCATAACAGTAATACGAATAAAAAATCTCATTGTCAAATTTCTATTCAGCTGTATTCAAACTACTTTCCCTAGCAAATAAATGTTAAACAATAATAATAATAATAATAATAATAATAATAATAATAATACATTTTGAACATAGTTCTTCATCCTTTTGCATATTCCAGACATTTTCTAGCAGTGAATTTATCAAAAGGAGAACAGTGTTGTTTTTCTCATGAATACAAAACTACTACATTTGGTTAGAGTTTTAAAAACATTTGCCTTGACCTCTTGCTTTTTTCCATTTCTTTTAAAATACATCATAAAATGCCTACATTTTTCATATCCATTAGTGTTGCAAAGCTGCATACTTTATATTAATTTTATCACTTCTATTTGACTCATTTTTATCTTATTCACATCCTCTTCCATAGTTAATCATTTTAACTGTGTTCTTGTAATTTAATTTCAGCTGCATGCACTCACACCTTTTAATATAGTTAGATATGTTCATATTAATAGCATGCCCACTTATTTCATCTTGTCCTGCACCAGAAAATAATTCATCTGCTAGGAATGAAACATGCTGTCACAAAATTCATGGTATTTGACTCTTTTTCAATAATGAAACTTAATCTCTGCAAATTCCACTGAAATAAAATGATACACATTTTGCTGTGATCCAGAATTGCCAAGGGCAGTTAGTATCTTATTTGCCAGTTTTAAAGGGGGTGGGATGAAGCTTCATTTATTCATGTTTCAGTGGAGAGGGATGTGAATGATGTGCTAGTAGGTATGGCCTCCTCTTCCAGGGTCTGGTGAGACTGGAGCTGAGAAAGAGTCAAAGGTCTTGTTGGTCATGGGAGCCCTTGCCAGACCAGGGCCCAAGGAGGAGATGCTCTCATGACCATCCTGCTTAGTTAATACCAGCATGTCAGGGTATTATGGCCAAATCTGTCAAACTATGCCTCCAGGTTACTCACCTCTTATGGGAGATGAGTAATTGCACAAAAGGTATTTTGGTGACCTTGGCAAAGAGGAGTTAAAGACCTAGGTGAGCCACAGTGTCCATGGACTGGGGGAAATCTGTGCTAAGGTGTAACACAGAGTAGAGAAACCCATGACCTACAACCTGCTGTCTCCACTGCAAACAAAAAGTAACTTATGCTTCTACAGCCTCAGTATGTCCTTGTGCCATTAAAAAAAAAGACAAATAACAGCAAGTTCTTTCAGAGATTGTAAAACTTTCTCAATTTCTCTTGAAGCCTTTCTCATTTACATGAAGAGTAAACTAGTTCAATACCTCTACAGTTTCTTCTTCAACAAGATGCAGGAAAGTAAAACACTTTCTGGCTTCTCAGCTTATCATCTCACAGTAAAAAGTAAACTTCTTCTTGCTTTTCCCGGTTAGGGGTTGCCACAGTGGATCACCTGTCCGATCATGATTGGCATTGAAGTTTTACAGTATTGAGTTGCCAGCCCAGTGCCCAACCTTCCATGGAAGGCACACACACATGCCTAGGGCCAATTTAGAGTATCCAATCCACCTACAGCATGTCTTTGGGAGGAAACCCACACGACCACAGGGAGAACATGCAAACTCCACACTACACTCCACTTCAAACAGAAGGCACCCCAGCCAAGGATCGAACCAGAGAACCTCTTGCTGTGAGGTGACAATGCTAACCGCTGCACCACTGTGGCCACCCACAGTAAAAAGTAAACTAAATTTCTGAATTCAGAGCTTACAGATTTCTGCTAAATTTTGGTTCAGCTAGACAGATGCGGGTCGGCATTTAGGGCATATTTTCTAATGTACATTTTACTTACATACTTCCAAACAAAAACTCTTGAAAGCAAATATATTTCTTCATATCTGACAATATAGAGGATTATGAACAGGTCACCAATTATTACTTTCTTATCATATCCTTGAGATGTGGATGTCAAGAAATTCATCTCAACAGCAAAGCCTGAGAGGTAAATCTTGACATTCATGTTAAGAACAAATAATTAAGGGTTAAGATTGCAGACCTGATCATAATTCTTTGTAGTGCATAGAGCTTTATCTGCTCCATGTACTACTGGTTACAGAAAAAAAAGTGCTAAGTGTTTTGCCATCTTTTAAAGCCATAAAGCACTTAGCAAGTACTGTCAGAAAGATAGTGCAACACAGTCTCTTATGTTTGCACTCACCTTACATGCCTCTCATCTGTTCAGATGTTTGCCTCCTATATTTGGTTGGTTCCTTATAAAATCTGTGGTTTTCTGACAAATTATTGGGGATGAAGTCACTAAATAATGACATATAGTTGAGTTTCAGATGTCATATCTTTCACAAAATACAAGTTAACACAAATCCTATTATACCAACTTTTTATGTTTGTAAGAGGAAGTCAGGGAACCATTACTAGCACAGACAGCAGTTAGAAATAAATTGTTGTTGTTGTTTGCTGGTCAGTACTGGCAGATTTGATTGCCTAGCAGGAGGCACAACCTTAAAAAGTTAAGGAGAGGGTGCTTAACATTTATTAAGATCTGGGCTTGTGCTATAGTAGCATTTAACTGATTTGTCTTTTTCCAGATACTGGAGGGTAATCTCTGTGCTACATGTACTACATATTTTTTCATTTGTAAGAATATTTCTTCACTTCTGATACTTTGATGTATCTGAATGATAAGGAAATAATTCAGAACCATTATGGACGTGACTTTCTTCCACCAGGCTTTTATTCAAACTGAGTGCTGTAGAAGACCATGTATAACAAGACATGCAATTTCCTCTTGCTAGCTCATTATTATTTCAACATATATCTATGATTCAAATGCATAAAACGTAAAGGCAGCAACAGACCACAGCTGTAAAGAATGCAAAATAGTTTAATCCACAATGAACATAGAATGGTGAGCGCTTTCGTGGACCAAGCCACTTCATCAGACATGATATATCTATGATTCACAAATATTACAAATAGTATCAGGTGGCAGGATTTACCAAGCTGTCAGATGGCAAAAGTTTGGTACACTAAAGTATCAAAGGAAGACTGAATCATGTTATCATAATATTAGTAATAATGCCTGCATAATATATGAACTGATAAGCAAATAGTTGTAAAACAAATAGTGGAGGGAGTCTAGCTCTCAGTGTGGGAAAAAGAGAGTAAGTACCCAATAGACTACCTTGAATAAGCTTTAAACCCATCATCGGGAGGTAAAGTACAAGGGTAAAGGGTATAAAGAGACCTGTGATAGATTTAAGATATCACATAAGATTCAGCTGTAAAATTGTATTTATTTTATTTTATTTTTTGTCCTTCGATAACTGGGAACATATGACTGAGCCACTGTCCCATTTTCAACAGAGTAACCAAACAAATATATACATACTGGAGCCCTCCACTAAAGGTTTACTGTTCACAATGAATCAAATGTAAGGCAACGAAGAGCAGTCCAACCACCAGACTGAAGAAACTTTTAACTTTTAATAAAACACAGTAAAATTACAGACGTATGAGCACTTTCAGGACTAGGCCCTTCTTCAGCTAAAAACACATTTCAAACAAATCATATTTAAAGAAGTTGTAGCCAATTATAACCTTAGTATTGCACTCTCCTCCTTTTTAAGGCAGGTTTCAAAGGAATGACATTATTTAAACCAGGAGGTTTCTGAGCTGTTAACTCGATAATCCATTTCATCTCAATCTATTCAGTGTGATTCATCAAATCACCTCCTAGTGTTAACGTTTACAACTTGCAAAACCATGAACTTAAAACTTTGTCCAGCATTCTGCCTAATGTGCTGAAAAAGTGCATTGTGTTCATTCTGTAATCTTAAAGCTGAAAGATGCTTCAAAGTCCTGTGTTTTATCATGCAATTTGTTTTCCCAGCATAAAATGAAGTACAACATTGGCATAAAGCTAAATAAATCACATTTAATTCATATGTTGCAATCTGCATACCTATTCAAATAATATTTTTTACTAGTTTTAGGATGTACAAATACATTTTCTTCCATGATAAATCCACAAGGTTTCTACTGTCTGCACTTAAAAATCCCTTTTTGTTGACTTATACTTTTATGCATGCTCTTATGTTCCTGATTAAACAAATCCTTCAACTTTTTATTTCTTCTAAAAGCAAATGAAGGGTTCCTACCCACTATATTAGCAATCTTAACATCAGTTTGCAAGATTAATAATGTCACATACACCCTGTATATCATTACTGCATGTCAACATCAACCTTATATTATTACCTCTATTAGAAGCATATTCGGATGGTGTATCAGCTCCTAAGGACTTTTCTGTGGAGAACTATGGCTTAGCTTTATCTCTTCGATGAAACTTACTGTCATCTATGATAGCTTCGGTTTTAGTTTTTTATACCCTCTTTTATTCAAATTAGTAATTTCCATAGCATAGAAAAAATTATTTTCCAAAATAAGTGACAATACCTCACAGACCAGTCTCATCTTGTTAGCCTCAAAAAGTACCTTATTAATCAAAATATGTTCAATGGCTGATATGCCATATGCTGCTGAAAGCTATGCAAACGAGGTAAATTTGCGATCCAGGAAACACTAACCTGTCCGAGTAAGAGTAGTGTTATTTGTAGAAATATACTCGGTTGGCAACTGAGTACCGTTCTGCAAATAGCAAAATGGAGCCATGACAACTCCAAATAAAGGATGCATCCAGTTGATGAAGCATGCCAATGTCCAAATATATGGCCATTGGCATTTTTATGTGTTGCAAAATAATAAAAAAATATTTTTTTTCCTCGATCTCCGATGTTTAAGCGTAGCGCAGCGCCGCGCAAATGTGCAGTGCACTAAAAATCAGAAAATCAAAATTTAAAAGCCACAAATATGGATATAATTCAAAATATTCATCTGCCATGCAAGTGAATCTCAAGCTAATGCATAACGTAACATGTAATCCATTGCAATGATTGTAAAATCCAGTTACAGTATTACCAGTATACCACACTAGTCATTAATGGCAAACCCCTGCCTAACATATGTGCTCATTCGTTAATATAGGTGGCATACTGCTGTGCTACACTATACGTGTTGCTAGATACGTACCTATATCCTGTAACACACATATGACCGAGGCCATGGTACAGGCATACACACACACACACACATCAGACATACATACCAGACACAAAGGTATGGCAACCCACATGACCTTTACCTGTGTACCATACAGTACTGTGTGTCAGTAGTTAGAAGACCTTATGCCTGAGGTATGTCATCTGTGAGGACTACAGGAACAAACAAAACAGTGGTTCCAGGACATGTGGACATATACCATACTGTGCTGTTTAGACATACAGTTTCAGGTAGTACTACAGTTCATTCAGGGATTGGATTCACCAGCAGTAACACTCAATAAGAATACATGTACTGCTGTAGCCTACAATGGGACACCCCAGTCGACACCAATGGACTATGTCAGACCGTATGGCATACTGCTTTTTTTGCCTAGCTATAGCATGCACATCTTTTGCTGGGATCACAGCTAGGACACATAATACCATGACAGAAACAGTTTCCCACTTAGCTATCACACATATATAGAACTCTGACACATTCACCAACACATTCACCATCACACTCAGTCAACCTCACATAGCAATTATTGCAACAAGTACATGTGGGTGTGTATTGGTTCATAGGTAGGTTATAGGCTATTGTCCCTAGGACCTCAAGATGTCTAGCCATACGCTACCCTGGCCTTTGACACACAGGTAATTTCATTTCACGTGGCCCTGTCAAGCAGAGCCACAGAGGTGATTCCCGGGGTGTATTTCCTATCTCCCATACAATCATCAGGATTATATATGATGACTGATAATTAGGAGCATTGTTTGCTATTGATAGGTGGTTTGTTCCAGAGTATGGGATGTCTCTGAGATAGGGATCTATCCCTCCAGCATGTGCTGTTTATTGAGGTGACAAGGTTAGGTCCCTAGAGCATGTAGCTCATAGGGATTGTGATCTGTTTACGTGGAGCATGTCCAACAGCTCTGGGTTTCACATAGCTTTGCATGTTAGGCAGAGGTCACCTCTGGGTAGGCGGTATGCGACACAGTCTAGCCATGGTTTTGTGAGACAGTCTGCATAGGGCATCTGTTTGAGGCCGGTATTACTCTTTGTGAGGTATGTCTGTGTTCTTTCCAGTTGCTCTAGATGTCTTGTGGGGTACATACAACATGGGGTATTGTACTCTATACTGGGTTTTATGTGTGTGGAGTAGAGGGGAACACCGACCTATATTTCCCTGGAGAACACACCTTTTGTGATGACATGTGCCACGTAGATGGATTACATGACTAGTGTGGCACTGTGACTATCAAAGGGGAGACTACTGTCCACCTGTGTCCCATGGTCTCTTATCACACCTTCGGTGTTAAGTAGACTGCCACCTATGTGGTAGTTAATGGGTACTGAGTTTTTGCAAGGAGGGATGCCAATGCATTGTCAACATTGAGCTTGAGTCCATGGCTTTGTCACCAGGCATTTGTTGCAGTAATTATGCCCCTTATGCCCCCCTCTCTCTCTCTATATATATATATATATATATATATATATATATACATACACACATACATATAAACATCCATTGGTGTACATATAGATATACATATAGGCACATACACAGTCCACCTTTCATGGTGAAGATATCAAGTATGGGAAGGTTGTGAGGTATACAGTTATGTCATAATATTGCACAGTGTTGTGCGGAATGCATTGAAGGTGTTCTCAGCCCATGTAGCTTTAGCAGGCCTCACTGGCTGCAACACTGCAAACCTGACGAATCATACCCACAGCGTTTAACCACCACATGTCATATACCAGCACTGTATGCTGTCTGGTCTGCCACACACTACAACCTACATAGAAATATGCACATAACAACCTTCAACAACATATATATATATTCACCTTTCATAAACAGTTGCAGTATGTCCCTTGCTCTATGCACATGTACAGATGCTAATATATGTGACACAGACAGATCTCTCCATATGTGTGTGCCGTACACACACAAGGGCCACACTGTTGTAAGTCCATGTACCTCACGGCTGACCTGTTGGGTCTTGCTGCAACATGAACAGGTGTCACATGTGAGCACACAGTAACATTAGAAGGTGTATATATAGCTGCTAATGCTAAATTAGCATACTAGCCTGGTACAGCTGTTGCCAATGCTAAGCTACACATTAATATGACTATCATGCATTTGTTACTCTGTCACCTCCATCTTTACATAACTGTATGTGCTACTCCCCCAGACATTGTACACACTACTGTACAGAACACAGATAACATGGATCAGATGTTTGACATTTAATGCTGAACTACATATGTCACAGTCATATCCCACTGCACACAGCTACCCACTGATTTCTACATGGCAGTAGTTATGCAGGGCATTTTTGCATAGATACGTACTGCTGCCACATATGGATGATTCAAACTATGTAGAGTATTCTTCAAAAACATCTACTACATGCCAGTAAATACATATCTGTTACATACCTTTCCTTTGTATGTGTTTGTAGTTGTCAGTTCCGTGTGTTTTGTACACTTTGTTTTGTTTATATCTTATTGTTTTCAAGATATTTCTTTTTTATTCTCAATATATTATAATTTTCAATATATTATTGTTTTTCAATATTTTTTTTCAATATATATTTTTTTCAATATATTTTCTTTTTTTAAATATTTTTTTTCAATATATTTTCTTTTTTTCAATATATTTTTTTTCAATATATTTTCTTTTTCTATATTTTTTCAAGATATTTTTTTTCAATATATATTTTTTTCAATATATTTTTTCCAATATATTTTCATTTATATCTTCTTTGTTTCCTGTTGCTGTTGCTGTTGTGTCGCTCTGTAATGCTCTCTCTCTCTCTCTCTCTCCCTCTCTCTCCATACCTGCAATGAAATGATTGCATGTGTGGACAGCTAGTGCAGCCTGCTTTTATAGGTATCTGCACATGTGCATGTGATGGCCTCTGTACCAATTGTTGGCCACCATTTGGCAATTGCATGCAGCCTGCTGTGTGGTACTTGTAGTACTCACTGTCATAGCAACCAAATGCTATAAATTGCTAGGTCAGGTAGGCATAGCCCTTTCAGCTTTCCAAAGTGGGGATCATGCTTGTTTGCTGTGGACACCGTTGTGTAAGTCAGAAGGTTGGTGTACTTTTTGTATCTGATGCTAGGGGTGTAGCCAGTGATTAGAATGTTGTACTCAGACCTGAATGTTGCCACTTCCAGTACACAGTTGACAGTGTAGAATTGTACTCACCTCTACAAATGCTAACACAAGATACATGGGAGTATGTATTTTCTTTTCTACTTATACAGTTAGCTGGCATACATACGTAGTTATTGAGATGTTTTCATTTTGCACATGAACTGTTTGGGAACTGCTGTACTGTGGATATTAATGCACTCACTTCTGCACAGTTTGTTCTTTTTTTTTTGTTGACATTATCATAGGATGCTTATGAAAACTGGACAATTCCAGTACTGAGTATGCCTACCTACATCCTTGCTGTACATTGAACACACAGGTATTTTGTACATTTGGGTGGGGATTGTCCTGCTATGTTACTGTGTGGGGGTTGTAAAGTGCTGCTGTAACATTATTTACTGCTAGAATGTCTGGTTCTGTTATCACAGTCATGTAATGCAATTCCACAACAACTGCTGGTAAAGTTCCACAGAACAGGTTTTGTGTTATGGCATTCCTATCTTTCCTTTACATTCACACATTCTAATGCATGATATATATATTTCAGCAACAACCTGCTGCATAACTACTGTGGCCTAGTGGTACTTCATGCAGCTAGTGTGTACAAGGTCCAGGGTTCGAGACTGACAGTGGTGTTTTATTTTGCTGCTGAGCAGAACAAGGCCCCGCACACGCAGGGTGACTATGGCACTTTTAAGCAGTTGTAAGCGGGTTTGCGTGGGTTTTTGCGATGCTTATCAATACTTAGCTAAGTGCACACATGCTAGCATTGCGCAAACCCGCTTAGTACTGCTTAAAAGTGCTTACTTACGCTAACCCCCGTGCTCATTTCTTTGAAAGAAAAGAAAATGGGGAGAGAGGAAAGTGATGAAAAAGGGGCAAAAAGAGGGAAAGACATTAGGGAAAACAGCAGGATGGGTATAGGGAAGATCCATAGCTGTCCATTTCTTTAACAGCAACAGCTGTTTATATACTAGTAATTTGGGGGGAAATTTGAAACCTTCCACCCCTGAGAGAGGGGTGAGGACAATGAAGTATGTTGTACTGCCAATTAAATTTCAGTTTCTGTGTCCAGCGGACATTTGTGCAAAATGGGCCACTATGTATGGGGCGTAATTTTTTTGTGGGAGCAGATTGCCCATTTTTTTTTTCAGGTGATAGTGGAATGTGAGGTAGGGGAAGTAAGTATATTTTGGGAGGTAGGTTGGGGAGGTAAACAGACAAGACAAACAAGATGCATACAGGGGTGGAATATGACACATGGGGTGGGTTAACACCATTGACGGGGAAGGATGTTTGGAAATCGCAAGCCCATGAGCCTACAGATGGCAACAGTGGAACTGAGATCCCCACCCATGGGCAGTCACCACTGCTCCTTCACAGCCCAGAGAGTGGCTTTGCTGGGGGCTGTGTAGGAGGGGCAGGCTCACCCGTGAGTTGCACCACTCTTGCCTCGAGCTGTCGTAGGGGATCAGTGACTGAACGCTCGATCTCTCTACGTACCACAGCCCGGACCATTCGGAGGGTGATAGGTGGCCCTCCTCTGGCCACGCTTGTAGTGGGGGTTGAGCCCCATCCAATGCAGTGCTTCCACCTGAAGGTGGCACAGGGCCAACAGAGGAAGAGGTTCCGGGCTGGGCACCGGACCTGCTGGTGCCAGGTGCCATCACCAGCTGAGGTGGGACAGGTGGGTTGGTAACAGCCAAAAGCATTCCAAATTAGTTGTAACAGCATGCAGTAATATTCCCATTAACTCAACACACCAGAGTTCCAACAGTTGAACAGCAAGCATAACACATGCATATATAGAATGACAGTGGACATTCCAACAGCATGTAAGATTGATTGGTGGCAACAGGCCACCAAGATTGTGGTGTTTGAACAGGGCACATGCATCAAAGTAAATGCAGATATTTATAAACCAATAGGACATATGTCCCAACAAATGTTTTGAGATTACACATATGCGCTGAGGTGTGGAATTGCATTGTTTATGCACATAAAGTAGGGTGTAAAAAGATACCTCCATTAACAACTTATATGAACTTATAGTTTACACTGCATTCCTATTGACTGCAGGTATATATCCCTTACATGTATTATTATACTAGGCAATATCCATTATGTTGTGAAATGTGTTTTGCTAGTTCCTTATATACCTGACCTGTGTCTAATATACAAACTGTCCAGGATGCAGATGTTACTGCTACGTATTTATATATTTTATTTATATTTATATGCCTACATATCTGGATGTGTTCAGGTGACATTATCAGTTATATTTTAACAGCCCCCTACATTTCTAGCAGCACACTGACATTTCCAGTGAACACAATAACAAGCTACTCATGTGTCAGATTTACCTATACATGCCAGCCTTGAAACAACAGTTGAGGACTGTATATATGCTTAAGAGATACTGACACTTCCTTCGTCCTCTTTCTATGGGCCTACCCAAGTGTGGGTTGACAACGCTTAATACAACACTACTATTTCTATACTGCAAGAGTACATCAACATTTTGAAGAAAGTGACACGGACACACTACAAAAGTTATACCTTTATTAATTACATTACACACTTTTCTAGTGGTTCTCTCATTTATTTGATATTACAGTGCATGCAGACATCTTATTCAAGATGTATTATACCTTCATTTATGGTTTACAACACTCTTTTTCAGACTCTCTCACTTATTATATATAACAATACATGCAGAGAAATAATTCAGGACTTATTATACCTTTATTAATGGGTTACAACACTCTTTTTCAGACTCCCTCACTTATTTTACATAACAGTACATGCAGAGAGGTTATTCAAGCCTTATTATACCTTTATTGTTGGGCTACGACACTTTTTGTCAGGCTCTCTCACTTATTTTATATAACAGTACATGCAGAATAATTACTAACCTGCCTGGTGGCACAGCCTTAGCAGCCTATCTGCATAGGCTTGCTGATTCACAGCACGGACACCTGCAGCTGTGAAGTAAATGAAGTGATATTGAGACATATACCTACCCCTACTATCAACTACACTAGCAATTTTTACATACTTCATTCCATGGCTACCTACACAGTAGTGGGGCATTTTGCATCCCACGGGCCTCCTGTATCCATTGGTTCAGTTGGTCCTGCTTGCGTCTCTTCAGGTCTGCATGGTGGTGTCTAACTTGCTTACCAGTCCGAGGGATGCCTGTGGCACTGTTGAGTTCATATGCGAGACGGTTCCAGAATTCCACTTTCTATTCTGTGCCCTGGAACTGGCCCTGCAGGAGTCTAGCATCATGATGATGGACGAGGAGCCAAACCATCACTTTTGGCTCCTCAATGCCCCACTGTTGCACTCAGAAGCGAGAGCCCTCTCCGACACCAGCCATTGCTGCCTGCAGATGAGAGCTACAACCAGTTATGGTAAGTATTCCCGCCTGTGGAGCTTAAATATGCCTCATTTCCCACACTTATTTGTGATTGGCCGGATTTGAAAATTCTCAGCTGAGTGCACACCTGCTTAGCACTGGGTAAACTTTGATTAATATGTATATATGTGTTGACAGTCCATGAACATCAAATGCTGTCATGGCTTAGTGGATCAGTACTGTGACTATGGTGCACACTATCCCGCGTTCGAGGCCTGCCATTGCTTTTTTATTTTACTACTGGCCTGACCGGTAGGGGGTAAGGCTGTGTTTAGCTGACTTTGCTCAACTTTGCCCAACGTTGCTCTACATTTACCGACGTTGCCCGACATTGTCCGACGTTGCGCTAGTTAGCGCGATGTGCAGCTTCTCGCAAACATGTTTGGTTTGCACTAGTTGGCGTGATGCGCAGCTCCACACAAAGCTATTGTGCTAGTTAAAGCAGTGCTAAGCTATGAGCAATTATACTTAAATGTGCTTAATACTGGTAAGCTTTGCTTAGCAGTGCTTCACACTGCTTAAGATACATTAAATTTATCAGTATGCATGACCGTTTCACCTTCTTATATATATATATATATATATATATATATATATATATATATATATATATATATATATATATATATATATATATATAAAAAATATTGTTCACTACTACATAGGCCATTTCAATGCATTGTACTAATATTTAAAAGGTAAATGTCAGGAATTAATTCTTTGCACAGATTTACTACAGAAAATGGGAAGGGGAGTGGTGTGACTTGAACCGGGAATGCTTCCTCTTTGTGCGAAGGCTCTACCACTACACTATTGCTATTTCGCTTAATTTCCATATAAGTAGTTTATTATCCTCTTCAATGTCTGAACTGCTAACTGTAGCTAAGCAATGGGCAAACCCATGCACACAAGCGCAAATACAGGCAGCTATATCGGGAATAAGAAAAAAAAAGGTTTGACATTTTATTGCACTTGTACACGGGTTTGGAATGTGGGGGAGTGTAGTGTTGGAGATATACACATTTGAGCGGACTCACTCATGTCTGGCGGCATTTGCTGTTTAGGCACTTGCAGGGGCGTGGATATTTGGACTGCTCAGCAGTCTGACATTCCCCCTGCACTCGTGCATGCTCCATGTTAGCCTTGGAATTGAGTCAGCACGCCCTCATGCATATGCATGATGCGCTGACGTCATACTCTTAGATGGCAGTCTCTGAGTAAGACTTAGTTAGTCTTACACAGAGGATTAGTGAATCCCAGCCATAGACCAACTAAAAGAAGCAGAAGAAGATTTCCCCAGTAGCAGACCCACTACAGGCGATACCATTATCAGACACATTTTTATAATGAAGAAAAAGTAAAAATAAAATCATATGGTATTTTACTATAGCAACTGCTTAAAGACTTTCAGTTTAACTTTTTGGCATTTTATTTATTAAGTTGAGAGACATATATTTAGTTTTCATATTCCCTTCCCTTTTTGTCAGTCAGACCTCAGAGCAGAAAAGACTGCCCAATAAGCAAGATACCTCAATTTGAAATAGTGGAGAACCCTATTCTTTAAGCCAAATAAGCTACTAAAGTAGATAGAAAATCAAGGTGGTGACTAACTTTATTTGTATAACTGTTACAAATGAACTGACAAACTCTTGTAGAAAATGTTGACACAAATGAGACTTGTATGACTTTTCTAATCACTGCAGGACTTTATCAGCCTATTAGCATGTAGACATTTGAGAGAATGAAGATATCACACCCAGTGCTAATAGTTTTGTTCACAGTTTCTATCACCTTGACTCCAATGGAAGAAAAGGTGACTTGATAGACATGAATGCTCTGTAACCCATCATGTGCACATCCTTGTTGTAGCCCTATAATTTCTTTCTAGCCCATAGAAAGTTCATGATGATGTGGGGATTTAGATAATGTAAAATGTCTTCCCTGGCTGCAGTATGACTGCCTCATTTGGACCATTCTGTTACACAGTGTGCTGTCAGGTTGCCCCCCCCCCCAAAACCCCAATATATATAGTAAAGCACCAGGCTCTATGTATGGGTTACTCTCCCTAATGAGAGACCGTTCTGGTATGGGTTACACTAGGAACAGTACCAAATGTATGGAGAACTGTGGGTGCAAGCACTGGGGGCTGAAGTCAGCAGTCCTGCCAGAAATAAATAGAAGATGACTAATGGTGAACATGTCCCTACTACGCTTTAGAATGTAGAAAATATTTAAACATTTGTACCCAGACCTGATACAAGCTGCATTCTCAAACATTTGTTCAAACGGTGCCATTTTTCTCTTAGGTTCATCTTCAGATTACAACTGTTGAAACACGGAGAAAGAGTTTACCATGCATTTGTGTATGTAGTGAACTTATTTCACTATTAATCTCTCCCACTTTCTCATTCACTCTCACATACAGCATGCAGGCATGCAAGGCATAGGGTATTTTTGATTAGTTCATTATTATGTCATTTGTTTTTTCTGTGTTTACAAACTCACATAGTTTTTTCCCATTTTTTTTATCTGTGGTTAACATTGTAGAATACCATGTCCATATTGCTTAACTCATTTACATCTACGACAAGCACTTATAAAGGATTTTCTTGCTGTCATGAACCACATTTCACTGGACAAAAATGCTTTTGATGCTATCCATCTAGGTCATATAGCTTCCAAAAATATGAAACATTTGTTTATGACAATGTAGAAAAAAAATAATATTTTTTTTACATCATAGTATACTATACTACTGTTGTTATAGCTGTGATGGCATTGTAAAAAAGGCTTATTGCTGAGTAAAATTGCTTTTGTCTCATTGTAATAACATTTACTCTTCGCAGAATATTTATCTTGAATTACGACCTGACCACCTTTCTGCAGGATAGTGTTTATTTGGGCTGGTAGATCTTGCAAAAAAATGGCAGATGTGCTGAGATTTTAGAAAAAAAATATTCCTTAAGTTTTCTTTAATAGCTGCACAAGACAATTACTTATCTGTAACATGTATGCATTATGTGAAATAGAATAAGCAACTCAAATGCTCAGAAAAGTGAAGTACAGTCCTTAGCATAGACTTTGAGTATCATTTGCCTTGCAGAATTTCATGTTTGTACAGAAAAAAATATATCCAACTTTGGGCATTTGAAAAGGAGACAACCCATGTGGCTTATAATTTTTAAGTTGATTTTTCAGGAAAAAAAAAACAAAGTATAAATATGAACTAGTTAAACTCTGAGACTGTGATCTTCCAAGTATGGAACAGCAGCAACATTTATAAACCCAGTAAACACATTCTATGGCATGTTCCTCATCCCCACATGCAATAAGCACCAAGTGGTATGGGCATGAGGAGTACCATTGTGTGTTCTCTTAGCTTTATTTTATTTATTCATTTTATTTATTTATTTATTTATTTATTTTTTGCAAATTTTTACTAAAATTTTCCATCAAAAACATAACAAAAGAACTATAAACAACAACTAGGTAATGAAGTAACATCTTAAAAGAATATTGTTGTCTTGTTCTTATACTTGGTAGCCTTCCATTTGCCCACCCCTACAGTAAATCTGATCTGGGACACTCCTCCCAGTCCAGTGTCATTAGCTCATTCTACCTAATAAAGACATTTGGAAAAGCCAACCCCCTTAGTTTCTTAACCTTGAATTATCTCCTTTCTCATTTTCCACTTTACTTAAAAAATAAATAAATAAATAATTTAGCTGCTTTTACAGTATTTGTTTTTCCTCCTCCTACTTTATTACTTCATCTTGGTTTTTCTGCCACTTGTTCTCTAAAGTGTTCCATTGCATCTTCTCTACTGCATTTATTACTGCTTGTTTTAGCCTGTTAAAAATTTAAGTGATATTCCAAGCCTCTTAGTTTTGGTTTAAGCACTTGGGCTTTAGGCCTACCCCTTAGCTTTCCCTGGCCTCTCTCCCTCAGATTCTGACAAATATGGATGGATAATTTCCTAAGGTTCCTCCTGCCAGCCTGGTTGATATGGGCATCCTGAGACAGTGTAGCAACTACCTCATGTACATGGACAACTATCTACTAATACTACCCAGGAACACAATTTGTGAGAGATGCAATTACATAAAGAAGCTAGAGTCTATGCTGTCTCTCTCACAAGCCAGTATATCTGGCATTGAGAAGGTTGTCAACACAATCATTACATCTCAAACACCACCCACAACTACACAACACACACCCACACATGCAGAAGTTCTCAACAAAAGCAATCCCTAACAAAGGAGACCTCAGAGGCAAAAACACACAAGAACTCCATAACCCTCCACACCACATACCATGCATAGTCCACACACCAGTGTCTCGCAACTACTAAGGCCGAACCATAAACTCAACATATTAGTCATAGAAGACTCCATTGTGAGACACACAGATGTGCCTCTCACCAGGCTGGATAAGGAGAAAGTCATGGTTAGTTGTCTGCCAGGTGCCAGAATCTGCCATATTACACATACACTCAAGTCACTTAACAACAGGTACTGTTATGACTCTGTCATAGTCCATGTCGATGTGAACAACTTGAGATTTACCTCCCTGGACTATATGAAGAGAAACATAATTGAGCTTGCTGAATATGCGTCCCAGGCAGGTATATCCCTAGCCTTAAGCAGCAATCTACTGTCACCCAAAATGATGCCTCAATACAAACAGAAAATGATTGACTTCAACAATTGGCTTAGTTTCTGGTGTCATTCCAGGGGGGATACAGTGCCTGACAGCCTGTGAAGATATGATCGATAGACCACAATGCTTTTCTAGAGATGGCTTGCATTGTCTTACTTCGGATCCAGGCTTCTGGCAAAAGCCATTGCCTCCCCATAGTGCTTTTTTTAGGAAAAGTCATGAGGTTGATACTACCAACATAAAAATTTCAACAAAACGCAAATTAATGGTCATGTTGCTAAACACTAGGAGTCTAAACATGAAACTGCACTCATTGCAAGCATTCTTAACCATGGAAGATGGTGACATTTGTGCAATCACAGAAACTTGGTTGAAGCTGTGGAAAGCAGGCCGGCCTTACCTGGTTGCTCATCTTATCATACATTCAGACCCCAAAATGTGGGCAGCAAAGCCAAAGGAGGTGGGGTTTCAATATATATTAAAGACACACATACACCTCCAGGCTGGTCAAACAGTATGGTGCACAGGAGACACTCCAGGTGCAGTTAACCATTGACAAGACCCCTATTCAAGTTATAGCTAGCTACAGGCCCCCAGATTTGACTCAAGATGCCAACTTCACCTATCTGGACCTCTTAAAATCTATCAAAATTCAACCCTTTACCCTGATCCTGGGTGACTTTAATTACCCAAACATAGACTAGATAAACTACTCATGCCAGAACACAAATGCCCAGAGATTCCTCAATTTTTTCAATGCAAATGCCTTGGAACAGCTAGTCAATACCCCCACAAGAGGTGATAATATCTTGGGCTTGGTATTAACCAACATGAGTAACCACTACTGCACCCCTATGGTATCATCCTCCTTAGTAAGATCTGACCATAAAGTGGTCACTTTCAAAGTCAACATCTCCCCTGACCCCCCCTCTAGCTAGGGTCAAACAAAGAAACTTCTCCAAAGCTGATTACAACCTCCTGAGGGATGGTATAAACAGCTTCACATCCCCTCCCCCACTGTAAGAACTGGCACCAATGTCCAACTCTACACCAAAGTACTATATGAACATTTATATAGATGCATAGAATCTAAAAAACCTGACAGGACAAAATCATCCTCTGCAAGGAAGAGTAAGCCTGTCTGGTGGACACCTGCAATTAAATAAACTCTATAATAAAAGGAAAAAAAATGCTGTCCAGGACCAAGAAGGAGCAGGTGCCCAATTGGAAGCAATCTCTTCTTTGCCTGAACAAGCAAATAAGAGCAATAGTGATATCCTCTAAAGCCAACTTCAAGTCCAAATTGGCCACATCTACTAGAGACAATCATATGGCCTTCTTTACATATGTCCGCACTCTCAAAGGAAGCACCTAGATCTGATCAAAACTGGTGGCCAAGGACACCACATACACAAATGCTGTAGCTATAGCCAATCTACTGGCTGACAGATTCAGCGAAAACTTCTCTCCTCTGTCCCCTCATCATTAAATCAGGACATCCCTAATACCTGGCCTCCACCCCTTTTCTCTAGGGAACAGGTCATCACTGCCCTCTCAAAGGCAAAAAAATACAGCCTCCATGGAACCCAATACCATCCCAGGCTGCATCCTACATGAATTCAGGCATGAACTTGCAGCACCGTTAGACACCCTATTCAACCAAAGCCTGAGTACTGGCTTTGTCCCAGCCAAGTGGAGGACAGCCACTGTCATACCTTTACACAAAGGTGGAGCATCCACTGATCCAGGAATTTATAGACCCATCAGCCTAACTAGCCTGATCTGCAAGGCCATGGAATGGATTATCATGGACCTCATTAACAGGGACATTGGCAACCTCCAAACACTCGAGTCCACACAGTTTGGCTTTATCAAGGGAAGGTTATGTCTGTTAAATTTGGTCCACTTCTTTGAAACAGTTGCCAGAGCCATGGATGAGGGGAAGACGGTGCACACCACCTAACTTGACCTTGCCAAAGTCTATGACACTATTCCCCACTCGGGCATAGTAGATAAACTCTCTCCACTAGGCATCAATCTATATGTTACCAGATGGGTAGCAAACTGGTTCACTGATGGAACCCACCTAATCAAAATAGGGGAAGCCAGGGATTCCAAGTTGGTGGTCATTTGAGTAGCACCCTCTTCACATAGCTCTCACCAAAACTACGGAACAAATTGCATTTGCCAGCATTCCGGGATTCACAAAGCTCCCACAGAAGGAAAGAACCTGAACTACTCCTGTCTGCATCTTATTTGCCCTCAAATTCTCTAAATCTGAAAGAAAAATTCATTTTTTTCTATCTATCAGCTATTAGAATGAGCCTACATGTGTATAATAGAGGCCTGAAGGCTTCAACACCTCAGCAACAGACAGCAACCATGAGGGGAACAATCAAACAAAACTGTGGTGAAAAAAAAATGCCTAAAGAAATAGAAGGCATGGACACACAAATCTCAAAAACCAAACTATCAGCTATAGCATATAACCAAACGATGCAAAAGAACAAAGATGAATGAAAAAATAACACACCAAACAGCCGATACTTTTCCAGCAATAATCTCCTTTATCTTTTCAAGACCTGGTACCTCGGCATTTCGCCTTCAAAGGATATAGCATCCCTGGAGAAATAAGTTATCTCCAAAAGACAAAAAACATCTAAAATACAGCAAGAACAAATGAAGGAAAGCACTAAACAAAAAGCCAAAAACTCTATACATATGGAGGAGCTGAAGAATGCCCTTTTACCTCTGCAATCTGTGGTCCATGGCTTCTCGGATCAACTAAACACATTTAGAGGTACAATTAAACTAATTGCTGAAGGGCTTGACCAAGTAGAGGGAAGATCCAAATCAAATGAAATGGAAATTGAACACCTGAAATCATAACTCAAAGCCAAAGACAAGGCTCTAACTGACATACAGCTGAAAATCTTGGATCTGGAAGCAAGGAGTAGACGGAATAATCTTATTGTTAGGGGCTTACCAGAAAAATATGAACAAAATCAACTGCTCCCAACACTGAAATACATTTTCTCCTCACTTCTCCAACTAAGAGAACCTCCATTTGAATGTATAATTGAAAGGGCACACTGAGGTCTATAAAGAAACCAAAGTACTACAACTCCAAGATCCATCTGTGTTAAACTCCTAAGCCATCAAGATGTCCAAGCTATCCTTTCCTCATACAAAAAGTTAAAACATTACACATGGAATTCCTATATCTCCCAGGATCTTCCCCAGGAAATCAAAGAAAAATGCCGCAAATGTTCTCCGTATTGTGCAGACCTCATTAAACGAAATATCAAATATCAAATTCCAGATGAGTTTTCTGAATACGCTATCTTTTTTATCACAATGATAAAAAACTCACAATGGATTCACCCAAGGAAGCTAACCTCATTTTTCTAAAATGTTTTGGAAAGTCTCCAGATGCATAAATACGCTGATTACCTTAAAATCTCTCACCAGAATCAGATTTTGAATTTTCTGGTCCCAATTCTCCGACCTTAACCCCTTCACTTCACCTCTGGTTAATAAAATTAAATTAAATCAAAGCTGCTAACCGCTATTATCTTCAATGGCCAGGAATGATAATTGCAATGTGCTGTTGTCAGGGGGATGTCTGAGCGGTGACAGCGAATGTTCCTATTAAGCAAACCACCACATAAAGGAAAAGAAAAACAAGAATTTCCTGTGGATCCAGCCCGATCATCCATAACCAGTGCTGTCCTCCTTGGAATCTCCTGCCTGGTTTCCTAATCAGCTTCCCCCTTGGGCTGCTGAGAGAAGCGATTAAGAAAAAAAGAATGGCAACATTCTCAGCAATGCTTTGAATTCTACTAAGGTGAGGTCTACTCTTCTGCTACAGGACTGGACTAGACGTGAGTGCATGAAACATATCCTTTCTTAACTGAAAGTACTCCATGTTATTCCTTCACTAATAGTCGCGCTCTGCAATAACTGTTTTCCTGAAGCAGATTCAAGAAACCACTATCCTAGCTATCAGGCAATTTCAGCCCTGTGACATGCCTTGTTAAATGATCATTGCCAGTGTCTCTCCCCACATTAACTCACTTGACTGTAGTTCCCTATCTGGTTAAAGTGATTGAGAGACAAGATACTTTTACCTTTACCCTCCGTAGAGCAAAAGTACCTTTTTGCTGACTGAATTTTGGCCAGAAAAGGTGCAATGAACCGGTATAGTGGGATAAGCGCAAACTGTTCCACTTGCAATGCGTCTACAAACTTAAAAAGTGGTAACAAAAGTCATTATTGGACCTAAGTAAGAAGGACATATCCCAGTTTATATATAAATATATACATGATCAACACAACAGACTCTAGCTGTTGTGTATGTTATGACAGGTTCAGTTTACTGCTTAATGTGTTATTGTTTGAATTACATAGGATAGATCTTAAATATCTCTCACATACACCTTCTATCTCTACACTATAGTGAGTTTTGTGATCCCAGTTATTTCCTGAGTGGTATAAGCTCCTCTGCAATTTTAGCTGACTTGATGCTTAGGTAACAGATTGTCTTCCACTACTGACAGTACCTTAGCTAAGAGCTAGCTGTATTGCTAAGAAGGGCTCCAAATGACAATGTCTGGAATTGAATTAATCTTGTACATAATTTGTAAATCTAGTTATTTTATGGTTTTTAACTACCTAATTGTTATAAAGACGTTTACTTATCTATTGTTTATTTTTCTCCCTCTAAAATATTGGGGGTAAGTGGGTAGGCACAAGGGTAGATTTGACAGAGTTTAGTGCTGATATTTTTCTAACTGTTACACACATGCCTAACTTACAATCTAATCTTGAGCCAAATAACAGATCCCTGTTCAATTGTAATCTCATAAACAACTTAATTTAACCAAAGGTCCCCGTAAGCATGAAATAGATATGGCAGATAATCTCCTGGAATGTTAGAGGACTTCAGGACAGAAATGAAAGGAATCTTCTAATGCACCTGTTAGTAAAAGCAGAAGCAGATATCTGTTATATTCGGGAATCACATATGCTAGCTGAAGAGTGGACAAGGGAAATGAACAGAAAGTGGATAAAAGACATTATTTCAGCAGGAAATAGCTGTAACTCCAAAGGAGTAACCATTGTTATTAGAAATTAATTTAATCCTTCCATCCTAGACAAGGGTTCAGATCAGGAGGGTAAATGGTGTTATTTCACGTGCGTATCGCCACTGCTTAATAAACCAATGTTGTTGTGTCTTTTGGCTTTTTCCCAGTTAGGGGTCGCCACAGCTGAACTCAGGTCCACTAATGATTGGCAGTAGATTTTTACGTGCCGAGTTGCCAGCTCTGACGCACAACCTTCAATGAAGGTACGCCCATTCACGCATGTCTCCACACAGAAGACGCTCTAGCTGAGAATCGAACGGGACGTCTTACTGTGAGGCGGCAAGGCTACCGCAGCACCATCACTGCTTAATAAACCAATATTGTTCCTAAACTTATATGGTCCATGCTTAGGACAACAGGAATTCATTTTGAAAATCTATAACATCTTACTTAACTTCACTAACCATTTTTTATCCTGGGGGGGGATTAGAATGCTGTTATTGACACTAATTTTGACCGTTCGAGCAAATCTAAATCATATAACACACAAGCCTCTCTTGCCTTAATGGATTTAATTTCTGATTTTGGAATGGTTGACCCTATTTCTTTTGGCAAGGACACTAGGAACAATAATAACTACATGTATTTCTCTAGATGTTATAATTCCTGGTCACACATAGACTTCCTTCTAATATCAGACATACTAACAAATTGGCAAATAAACTATCTAACTGAACCCAGATTTTTCTCGGACCATTCAAAGATTGCTTTAAGGATAAACTTTGCACATAATGCATCCTTACTAAATAAAGGTTTTAACTGGTCTCTTAACAACAATCTCTTACACAACTCAGCAGTTACTGAGGAGATAATTAATGTTCTGATGGAGTTTAGAGTTGACCCCTGTGACACAGGTATCCCTTATGATGTCCAAGGGGCGGCGTGCAAATCTGTACTCAGAGGAATATTTACTCAAAAATCAACATACCTTAAAAAAAGAGGAATGAAAAAGAGAACCACCTAGTATTTGAGATCAGAACACTAGATGAGAAGCTTCAAGTGAACTACACCTCAGCATTAGAAAATGTTATGTTAGCGAAGCAAAGCTACACCAGTCTAGTTACTCCCTGCAAGAACTAAGGCTTATATCAAAATATTCAGAATGGTTACAAACCCCTTCCAAAGCACTAGCTAGGATAATTGAAAATAAACAGAACCCACCCAGAATAGCCCTTATTCATCATCAAGATACACTTTATAAATCAGACACTCAAATTATTCAGCTATTTCACCAAGTATGCTCAGATATATATACATATATATATATATATATATATATATATATATATATATATATATATATATATATATATATATATGCTAGTAACAATCACCAAACCCCAGTCACAGAGATAAAAGACTATCTCAAAAACATCACATTCCCAAAGCTAAATAAAAACCAGAAAGTAATCATATCTACCCCACTGACCCATCAGAAAGTTTTAAATGCTATTGGCAACCTTACAATAGGCAAAGCTCCAGGCCCAGATGGTTACTCTTCAGATTTCTAAAAAAAAACTTTAAATTTAAGTTATCGCCCATTCTACTCAAGGTTTTTAATTGTATATCCTCCAACGGTATTTCAAACCTCTACATTAACCACTCAGAGACCATACTAATCCCTAAAAATAGCCTGGATAAATCCAACTTTAACAACTACAGACCAATTGCCTTAATGAACATTGACATTAAAATTCTATCATCAATCTTAGCTGAAAGGCTTAAAAAAGTAATTCCTTCCCTAATCTCAAAGGAACAAGCAGGTTTCATGTCCAACAGACATACCTGGCCTTACCAAAAAGGATAAAAATCCGAGATATGCGATGATACTAGATGAGTGTAAGGCATTTGACAGGGTCAACTGGGACTTCCTATTTACAGTACTTTCCTACTTTGACATACCCCCTAAGTTCATTAATATTATTAAAATCGTATACAATAGCTCTTATACACCCCTATATATCAATAAGCAATATACACAACCAATAAAAATTTCAAATGGCACCAGACAAGGATGCCCTCTCTCCCCTCTTCTATTCAACTTATATTTAGAACCATTCTTCCTGTCCAGGTCCTTATTACAAAATGCACACCGTTCAATCCCCAGAATACTACATACCAGGATCAGCTTGACTGCATTTGCTGACGACCTGAATCCATATTTTGAGCATCTGATATCGGACACCAAGAAATTAGCAACTACCTTGAATACCTTTGCAACTATCTCGGACTATAAAATTAACTAAAATAAATCCTTTATTTTCCAGATTAACCCTTCAGCTCATAGGGAAAATCTCTTTCCAGGCTCACCCTTCCACATAGCATACTCCTTCAGATATTTAGGGATTTACTATGACCACTCGTCCTCCTCCACATTGCAGTCCGATTTATCTAAATTATGGGTGGCTCTTTCACAAGACCTATTTAGATGGCAACAGATGAAGCTTCCTGTGCTATCTAAAACATCTCTCATTAAAATGAACATCCTCCCAAAGGTTCTATCACTTTCATTAATCTGTCTCCTCCATTCCCAATGCATTTCTCACTAAAATTCACAAAGCCTTTGCAAAGTTCATATGGCACCCAAAATCGGTAAGAGTGTCATACCAAAGACTTACCTATCCAAAAGCTAAAGGAGGCCTAGATATGTCTGACCTTTTACTCTATTACAGAATCATGCATGCTAGTAGATTAATTACTATTGCCAATTACCACCCAAACCACGCAATATGGACTCCCCTTTGGGTATAAATATGGCATAATCATGCCCTGAGCAATAATTTCAACCCCAAAGCTCTCCCCACTATCTCTCAAAAATCTGAAGTTGCATCATATCCTGAAGATTAAAATCAAGTCTTTCCAAGACATTTTTAATTCTCTGAAATTGGAAAAAGCACTACCTCCGTTTCAACCCATTCACCTCAATCCTAATATCAAGTTGAGCTGTAACATGATCAATCTGATTGACTACCCTCTAATAAAAGAATATACGTTATGGGATATTCATAAACATAGAAGTTTATCACTAACAGAACTATGTGGTATCCTTAACCTATCAAAGAAATATACCATAATTCTAAGGCAAATAAGGGAAATCACTGCATCTCTACTTCAATGTCACATCATTAATGAATCTGACATTAATCAGGTTGCCAACCTGGTACAAACCTTAGCTAGCAAGAAATGTATGTTGCCCCTCTCCTATAAACTTATTATCACAATTCAATTCCAGGATAAACTGGTCTATGTAGACTATTGGAATCAACAAGGGTCGAATATATTAGTAGATCAAAAGCTAGCAGCTAATAAATCCATGCTTATGTTTTCCCCATTTAAGAAGCTTACTTATACACAATTTATGATTACCAATAATGTACACTTTACTCCAGTCCATCTAAATAAATTTAACCCGAGTGTATCTACTGCATGCCCCTGCTGCTCCTCCCCCAGGCTGATATACTACATATAATATGGTTTTGCAGATACTCCCACAGTATATGGTGCTCCCTCAAAGTGAGACTTGACAAGATGGGATACCACAAATCAACCCTCTCGTGGGAGATGGCATTGTTATATGTTACTAACCTTAAAATGTCAAAACTAAGATTGCATATCTTAATTACACTCTGTTTATTAGTCAAATTCTACATTACCAAACATTGGCTGGATCGCACTAAGATGTCCTGGTTAGGGTTTAGATGTTTGGCTATTAAATACATTATGTCACAAAAACTTTTAATTACAAACTCTGGAAAGCATGCTTATTACCTAACATTTTGGAATACTATATTTGAGCACTTGGCTGACAATTAAGTATATATAAACTTAGTTCATCACTACTATATATTATTTTCCCATAGGTGTATTTAAATCCTGTTCTCTTCCCCATTTTTCCCTACTCTGGCAGTACGGTGGCTCAAGATAAGTATTATGTCCTCTCCTTTACCCCCCCCCCATAAATCCCAAACAAGGGCAATACATTATGTTCAGTTATAGTAATCGTCCTTTTGCATCTAGATGTTACATTAGGTTTACTCTTAGATGTCATATTAGTCTTAAGCAGCACTATTGTATATATTGTATATAATTAGTAGTTTTATGTTATCTTCTGTATCACTGTTCATTGTTAAACTGCATTTATGTGTGATATTCATGTATTGTAAAATCAATAAAATTCTATTTGAGAAAAATAAATAGGGGAAGCCACCTCAAGCAGTAGACCTGTTACAAGCAGCGTACCTCAGGGATCGGTCTTGGGGCCTTTGTTACTCAGAATATACTTCTCTGAGGTGCAGGCCAAAACCAGTGGGCTATGGCTGACCAAGTTTGTAGATGACTGCAATCTGGGCACAGTCCTATTTAATGCATTTATTTATATAAGTATATATTTATTTATAAGATGTATGTTTTGGTTTATTAACTGACACCTTTAGTATACCAAATGGGATTTGTGATTTTTAACTAATATCTACAGTTAGGACTACATAGGTCTAAATCCTGTCTAAGGCGGTTACACATTCTCCTCTGTACGTATTGAGTACCATAAGAATGTTAGTTGGGTAATATGGGTTCTTATCATGATGTTTCAGTTTTTAAATGTTTGAATGTCTCTAAATGTGTTTCTTATATTAATTTTATTTTTTTGCATTTATGATACTGGTTTTATTAATGCATGGTATTATATTTTATGAGAAATATTTAAATGTTTGTACCTATTTTAAGGCAATATATATGATTAGTTAATTAATTGTAATTAACAGATTTAATTTGTCAATTTAGCTCTAACAGACAATATATAAGGCTAAGGTGTGTTTTATTTCTTGTTCTGAAGAAGTTGGATTATTGTAACCGATGAAAGCGCTTACCTGTACCGTGAATAAAACAGTGTTTTTTTGTGTCAACAAAGTCCACTTTTTATGCTTTACCAGTTTCTTGTTTGATTTTAGTCTTCACAGTCATCAATTCCCCAAGTGATGTAGACATCCTCCAAGAGGGTCTCACCCAAACAAATGACTGGTGCCAGAAACATGGCCCCAAGCTAAATGCCAAAAAATGCATCATCATACCCTTTGGGGAGAGTGATGTCCCCACATATTATCAGATTAATAACAACATCCTAAGTACACAATCAGTAGTGAGGGATTTGGGCACACAAGTTGAGCCCAGGTTGATACTAGCCTGACTTTTGACTATCATGTTGCTTCCGTTGTACGGAAAGTTTTCTACATGGCCAACCTCATAAGTAAGGTTATCTCATCCAGGGAGAAAGAGGTGATAACACCCCTGTATACTTCCCTTATAAGGACAATTTTTGAGTACAATGCCCCCTTTGGCATGTACCTCGCAAAACACATGCAGCAGCTGGAAAGTCCACAGAGGTTCCTCACCAGGAGAATCCAGGGCCTCAAACATCTACCCAACACAGATAGGCTAAAAGCCTTGTCCTTCTACTCAGTCTCATACAGACCCCTCAGAGGTGACCTCTGTCTGGCATACAAAGCAATCTCAGACCCCACCTTGAAGGGACTGCTGCATATCCTCAAGTCAAGCTCCACCTGAGCAATCTGTATGTGGGGCCTCATCCTGATCTGTGATATCAATAGGACTTTCTGGCAGGACAGATTTTTATCACAGAGACTCCCCCATCTGTAGAATAGACTCTCTCTCCAAATCAAGCAGAGTACCTCATTATCCCTTTTTAAGTGCAGCCTGGAGAGCTGAATGGGAAACAGGATATACACTCCTGGGATTCCACCTGTGTCCCTGTTAGACAGTGGCTTTGCATGCTGACTTTTCAAAAAATGGGCTAAACACTTGGCTAGGCTTATAAGGGCCTCAGGGCCAATAGCCTAGTAACCTCATATGAGCCTATTAAATAGTACAACATTTCTAAAAAGGTGAACATGATGTGAATACAAAAGAAAACAAAAAAAGACAGCCTGAGGAAAAATCCACGTGGATAATCAGAAACGAGATTGTAAAGTTTGCTCATTACAATTCTAAAGAGGAATTATTTGTTAAGATTTTGAGGAGGATGCACCGATTTCTGATATTGTTAATATTCTTGTTTGATGACTGGCATTTATAAGTTATTTTAAAAGCTTTTAAATATTTGGTGGAAACAGCAATTAAAGCATTCCAACTTTAAGGCTTAAAAATTAAGCCAATTTACAGAAACAAAGTTTAAGCTGGACAAAGCAGATGATTAGAATAAATAAGTGAAAACTTTGTATTGTAGTGGATGGGATGGGTGAAATAGCTTGTTGCCATGTAATACTAACCAGTTCTGGAAAGATTTTTAAGATTTTAGAAATTGCAATGGGCCATTGCTTTTTGAAATAACTGCAGTTCCAAATCACAGTTATAGCAGATTTTTTTCATGTTTCACTGTTGCAGTCATCGCATCTGGGTTATCCCTGACAGGGTAGCCCTCGGCCGGCCCGAATACCAAAGACTTAGTATTTCTGCATCTGTTGCTGTCACTCCAGGACTGACGTCAGGTCATCAGTAGTATAAAGTAAGGCAGGGAACGCCATTACATGTCTTTCTTGCCGTGAAGCCCGAAGCAGAAGCAGTTTGCATGAGTGCCGGTTGGCCGCTACCTGTGTTTTCATCTACCAAATTGAAGTTGAATTCTTCTAAAGCTAAGCACCCTGTTGGGGATCCTTTTTTCGTGCACTAACCAATGTCAGAAAAAGTTAATAACTGTCTCATCTGGGAAAAGCAAATACCACACCAAGACTTCCATTCTTACTGCATCACTTGTTTAGGCCCAGACCACGATGTCCCCTGTTGTCACTTCTGTGCTTTGTTTAACACCAGAACTATCCATCATTGGGCCCTTATTGTAGACAGATATTTTTGCTTACAGTCCTCAAACTCCACTATGTCTTCGGTAAGCCATCCGACAGCAGATCTTCTGAAAAAATGTAAAGATAAAGAAAGAGACAGACCACACAGGTCCAAACCTACTGACGAAGCTTCCTTTAAGCTAGTCATTAGCTCTCTGGTCCTCAGTGAGATGCTTTCACAGCCCCTGATGCCCACTTCTGTGGATTTGCAGGCCACTACTGAGACCCTTTCAGAGTCTGGTATGCTGCAAAACTCTTCTTCAACTAAGGTTCCTGCGGTCGTCACTACCTTGGATGCGTCCGGAACTGCTGAGCAGGCACCGGCTTCCGAGGAAGTCCTTTGCACTACCAATTCTCGACACAAACTGATGTCTTCTTTCATGACTACCATCCTTTCAAAAATGACTGAGTTTCTTAGGCCCAGGGTATGAACCACACTCAAGAAACCAATGACCCGCTCTCAAGCACCTGCTTCCTTGCCTCAGTCTGAAATGCTTCAAATGGCGGAAGACCTTATCATGCTGATCAGGGGAAGCCAAGTTACCCCCTTCAAAAGGAAAGGAGATCTGTCCCCTGTAGTTCTGTCTGAACAAGAGTCAGATGAATCTAATGCATCTGAATATGAAGACATGCAACCCCTCTCTACTTATGAGGACTCTGATGTGGAGGATTCAATTCCTTCAGCCTCTCCCCCAGAGGATTTTTGCATACCTTAAGGGAGCATTTCCAATGGGAGAGTCAAGACTACCCTCAGTCTAAAAAGAGACTCAAGGAATTCCTAGATCTTCCACAGCACAGACCCTTGGCCATCTCCCAGTCCTGGATGTTGTGGAGGATGTTTTCCTGGAATCCAACTTGACTCCTGACACCCTCCCTCCTGCACCCAGAAAACCAGGTAATACAGAGTCCCTGACTCATACAAATTTCTCTTTAAGAATCCTACTGCTGACCCAGAGGTAATTTCTCAAGGGCCTAAAGGAATTAAAGCAACCTCTGTTAAGAATCCCACTCTCAGATAAGGATTCCCGAGCACTGGACAGGTGCGGTAAAAAAGTATACACCTCAGCTACTCTTGCTATCAGGGCACTAAATTGTCAGCTTCATATGCTGAAATTTCAGCAACATACCCTGAACTCCTTAAACAAATGATGTCTTCCTTTCCTGCTTGGGAAGAATCTAAAGAATTACAAGAGTTAATGCATTCTGCAAGTCAAGTAACTAAACACACCTAGCACTATGGTTTTGATGCCCTAGAAGCTTCTTGCAGGGCAGCAGTCACTGGTTCTGTCATTAGAAGGCATGCATGGCTTAAGGAACAGCCCTTGCCAGACTATGTCAAATCTAAATTGTTGGATTCCCCCTTGAGCAAGGATAACTTATTTGGCACTAAAGCAGAAGAAGTCCTAAACAAGATGGAAGAAAAAGCAACTTCTATGCAAACAGTTAAGGATTTCTTGCAGGTCCAGCCACCTAGGTTCAGCAGGCATTGTCCGACCAAACACTGGTCCTTTCCTGCTTCCAGTAAACCAGTCCAGCCTAGACCATGGGGAACTAGGCCCCCCAGACAGCAGCCACAGGGAATGCAGAGATTTAAGCAGTGGACTACCTCCACTTCAGAACCAGGGAGTTCTAAGCCAACCCCTTATGGTAAGAACTGACAATGACTCACCCCTACCCCCTCCCTCTGCCCACCTTCACTTACTACTAGGAGGAAAACTTTCCTTTCACACAAGCACCTAGGCCACCATTACCAGCAACCGCTGGGTTCTGAACATAGTGTCTCAGGGATACAAATTTTCCTTCCACACCCTTCCAACCACAAAAGGGTTCTCAGATCTACCACCAAACCACTGGGTAGAGGCTCAAAGGCAAATCCTTTCCCTGCTCTCTATGAGGGCAGTAGAGCATGTACCTGCAGAACAGATAGGCCAAGGTTTCTAGTTAATTTTCCTGGTGCCCAGAAAAGAGGGCACCTGGATCCCTATCCTAGACCTATCATTCTAAACACCTCCCTGGTGATTCCAAAATTCAGAATGCTCACCCTCCAGCAGCTACTACCTGTGCTCTCCAAGGATGCTTGGCTAGGCACCCTAGATCTAAAAGAGGCCTACCTCCACATTCCTATCAGGGAATCATGCAGGAAATACCTCCATTTCTGGGCAGGATATCAGCAATTTCAGTTCTCTGCACTTCCCTTTGGCTTATCCACTGCTCCTAGAGTTTTCATAAAATGTCTGGCTCCTGCCATTGCCTTTTGCAGACAAAGAAATATCCACATTTTCCCATACTTAGATGACTGCCCGATTCAGGCAGACAGCCAGGAAAAGATGCTCAAGCACCTGGCCTTTTTCAAGACCTTTCTAACATCCCTAGGGTACACAGTCAATGAAAAGAAATGCAAACAGGTGCCCAGCCAAAGGATTATCTTCATGGGAGCAAGTCTGGACACAGCATCCCAGATGGCATACCTTACACCATAGAAACAACATTTCCTGATAGCCTTCTTCTCTCAATTAGCCACCAAGCCCCAGCTATCTAAAAGGAAAATCCTGCAAGCTCTGAGGTTCATGGCATTTTGCATACTATTCATTTCATATGCCAGACTGCATATGAGAAAACTTCAATGGTACCTAAAAGCCTTTGAAGTCAACACTCTCAAGACCTGGAAACTCTTCTTCCTATAATTCCCTGCATCAGAAAAGATTTCCTTTGGTTGGCAACAGCATGCTCCTACAACAAGGGACTGCATTTCTCACCACCCCCACCACCCAGACACTCACCACAGATGCAGCACTCTATGCTTGGGGGGCACACCTTGTCGGCAGGTGCATACAGGACTAATGGAGCCTGCAGCAAATCCCTCTGCACATCAGTCAAAAAGAGATGATGGCTGTGCAGCATGCATCGACAGCTTTCAATCCCCTTCTTTCTCCAGGGGCTCTCTTGATCAAGACAGACAACACCACTGTAATGTGGTACATCAACAAGCAGGGAGGGACTCACTCCTACCCTCTATGCAAGCTGGCCATGACCCTCTGGCACACAGCCTCTGCCATGCAACTACACCTGTTAGTGCAATTCCTGCCATGCTCTCTCAACTCTCTAGCAGACCAATTAAGCAGAAATCTTCTGGACCCACACGCATGGCAGCTAAACAGAAGAACTTTCACCCTTAGAACTCAGACATGGGGCACCCCGGAGGTCAAGCTCTTTGCCTCCCACACCAATCATCAGCTCAGCTAATTCTGCACCAGGGAGCATCACTGCATGACTTGGAAAGTGGATGCCCTGTCCTTCCCCTGGGTCAACCTATTGGTCTATGCCTTTCCTCCACGTCCTCTCATCCCCAAGGTACTGCTCAAAATAAAGGAGTAAAAACCAAGGACCATTCTAATAACCCCAGACTGGCCGCAGCAGCACTGATACTCCTTGCTGCACAGCCTCTCACCACTGCCCCCGTCCACCTTCCTCAGATTCCAAACCTCCTGACCCAGAGGGAAAAGGAATTCATGCATCCCCAATTGCAGACACTCAGTTTGGCAGCTTGGATTATTCCCTAACTCTGAACCAATCTGCCAATCTCTGTAAACAGGTTTTAGATGTTATCATGAGACCAGACACCCTAGCACCAGAAAGTCTTATGCTGACAAATGGAAAAGGTTCTGCACCTGGATGCAGGCTAAGGGGACCAATATGGCACAGCCCTCCTTCTCTCTCATCCTGGATTATTTAGCTGACCTACTACACAGTGGCCTCTCTTTCTCCTCCATAAAAATTCATGCTTCTGCTATTTATGCTCATTTTCCCACTGAACAGCCCCTTTTCTCACACACTTTGATCAAACAGTTCCTAAGAGGAGCTAGGAGGCTGCCCAGAAAGGCACCAACTCCAGCTTGGGACATTAACTTTGTATTGGAAAAGCTCACCCTGTCCCCATTCAAACTAGCTTCTTCTGCAGAGCTAAACTTTCTCTCCTAGAAAACAGCATTCCTTCTGGCCATCACTTCAGCCAGAAGAGTCTATGAGCTGCAAGCGCTCATGGCTGTGGAACCCTTCATCATCTTCCATGGTGACAGGGTATCACTCAGAACTAACCCATCCTTCATGCCCAAGGTGGTGTCCAGTGTGTCTCTCAACCAATATATTCATTTTCCCACCTTTTTCCCTAATCCCCAGAACAAGAGGGAAAGGATTGTGCACTCTCTAGATGTGCACAGACAGCTCAGATTCTATCTGGACAGGACTAAATCCTTCAGGATGTCAGATCAGCTGCTGGTTAACTTTGCTACAAGGGCAGAAGGCAAAGCCATCTCCAAGCAAACCATCTCCAAATGGATAGCACACTGGATCCATTTCTGCTACAAGCAACATGGAAAGCCTCCCCCCAAGGAGGTCAGGACACACTCCACAAGAGCAACTTTCACCTCTGCAGCTTTCCTCAGAGGAGTCCCCACCAAGGACATCCTGGAGGCTGCCACCTGGACATCTGTTCACACTTTTACCAAGCATTACCACCTGCCTCTCTTCTTCAAATCCAGGGCAGGGTTTGCCTCTGCATTCTTGCAGGACATCCTAGCAAGCTCCTAGTTTCTTTGACTGTCTCCATCCTTTTCCTCAGCTTTGGAAATCAACCCGAATGTGATGACTGCAACAGTGAAACATGAAGAACATAGTACAGTTGTGTACACTTGCCATAAATGTAGATGTTTAAGTGTATTCACTGCTGCAGTCCTGGTTTCCCTCCCTCTATCCCCCTTTTCTTCTCTATACTTACAAGGGACTTATTGGTATTTATTTTCCACTGGTGGGGTTTCTTCCACCAGAACATGGCTCTTAATTGGGGGGCTCCTGACAGGTTAGGGCAAGAAAAACTGATGTAATGGCATCGGCTGCCTTACTTTATACTACTGACAACCTGACATCAGTCCTGAAATGACAGCAACAGATGCAGAAATACAAAGTCTCTGGTATTCAGGTCGGCTGAGGGCTACACTGGCAGGGATAACCCAAATATGATGACTGTAACAGTGAATACACTCAAGCATCTACATTTATGGTAAGTGTACATAGCTGCATTTTACAAATCCACACCCATACACTCTTTTCCCTTTATTTCTCACTCCTTTTTTAGTTAGTTTTACCTTATCCACAAATTTTCTGCTTAACAAAATTTCTAGACTGGATTATCCATCATTACTGCTCTAGCAGCTTGTACCTCCACACATATTTGTTTGTTACAACTCACAGCAAAATTATATCTCAGCTTTAAGACAGATAGGGGTGATTGTTGACTACCATAAATTCATACAGTCTCTTATGGAAAATGACATTGTTTAAGGCTTGGATAAATACAGAGGCCCTTGCTATGACTGCAATCACCAGAATGTAGCTGATCCAGAATTTACATCTGCTATTAACTCTAGTATACTTATACCATCTTATCAGTAGCCATGGACTTAGAAGGAGAATAAAAGGAGATCTTTTTTCTTCTCATAGACAGACAGATTACAGATTCATAAGCACTTTAGAAGCTAAAGCACAGCTCAAAAAAAAATTAGGTATTGCGTAAAAATACTATTGTCAGCTATGCAAAAGTCAGTGTATAACCTTGCTAGACCTCACCTGCTTTTACTATTTTTTTTTCTTTTTAACTACCAACTTTTATTAACTAACATCAAAAACAGAATATACAGTACATTAGCTGTGAACTGTCTGACTAGAATATTGGTAGAACTCTTTCATTTTAAGCAGTGGTCATAAGAATGACATTTCAAAACTTTTGAAAATATGCTGCAAAAGCAATGGGGGAATTCAATAAAGCCTACAAGGATTTATTTTCCATGTAGGCATAGTGACATGGAGCTGACATGGAAGTAAGCAGCATTGCAATCCAGTAAACAGAGCTGATGGGCGTGCACAAGCATGCCAACACGGAAGTGTCTTTGGCATGCAAATAACCTCATAAGCAGGTGAATTTCATGCAAATGAGGGTGTAGAGTGATCCAGCAAGCAGATAGGCAGTCGTGCAGATCCCGTGTTGGTGTCAGAAGTGTACATGGAAATTTTCCGTCTAAATGAAATGAAAACGTGAATAGGGGTGGTAAAAGCCCTGTAAGATGGTCAGAAATAGCATAGCATAGCAGACACAGATATGTGCAAAACTATGCCCTGTGTGTCCAAAACATAACGACAAAATATTTACAATATTTTTTTTTAATACCCATATCATATTTGTGCGGTATGCAGCAGTGCGCAAACATGCCGTTATGCCAAAAAAATATTTAAAAGCTTAAAAAGGAAAAAAATGAAATATGTGACAAAAATGCATTATAGGCACTTGCATGGAGTAGGAAGAATGGTAGATGTATGTGGTTGTTAAGGAGGCAGGGTGTGGAATAGTGTAGTATCCTGGTTGTGTGCACAAATCTGTATGCAAATGAGCTGGGGTTACTGAATAGCAAAAATGGGTATCCGTGCCAGCAGATGAAACCTGTGTTGCCCTAGAACCATGTTAGTGTCCACAGAAGAGGTATCTGATGTCAAAAAGGGGTGTGTCTCAATATCTTTAAGCACATTGGAGCTCAGTGGCACCTGTTTGCATGCTGCTGAGCTGAGCATGGGTGTGTCCAGTGCCTGCTAAGCTTTGCTTAGCCTTGGGACACATGTTTAACCTTGTTTGAGCTATGCTGAGTGTGCCTGTGCATGTGGGTGTGTCTACTGACTGCTGACCATTTTTATATCTGCGGAGTAGGATTTTGAGTGGAACTGCAGTGCTCAGCAAGGAAGGCTGTCAAAAAAAGAAGAAAAAAAAAAAAAGAAATTGGCTGAGAAAGCCAATCATATATAAATTACTGATGACCCCCTGTCCCACCTACACTAGGCCATTCCAACCCCTCAGTGATGTACTTGGCAGGTGAAATGCATCATAGTTAGGCAATCGGATAGGATGCATCTGCAGCAGAGCACTATAAAGTATGCATACACCCTACAATCTGATTTCCCCAATATTCTGCACCATTGGAGTAAAGACTTGGGAATTTTAACTGAGAGAATGCTAGGGGCTGCTGCAGCTCTGCTACATCTGTATTAGCTAGATGCTGAAGCCAGTGCTGATGCTGATGCTGACAATAGGCCTAGACTGAGAAGGAGAAGAGTGTTCAGGCCCAGGGTAACCTTCCAGGAGTTACATGAGCTGGAGATTGTAGAATGCTACAGGGTGGACAGGGCCATACTACAATAACTCATTGAGCTCTGCCACCCTCAACTCTGGCTCAGAGCCAACAGAGGGGAAACCAACTCACCAAACAAATCCACTACATCAACACCGGGATCCAAAAACAGCAACTTTATTCCAGGTTGAGCGCTTTCTTCCCTAAAGAGGGACTTCAACAGAACACTGAACCAATTTAAACCCAACCCTTTTATACATCTTTAATAATTACATTAATGAATTAACCAATAGAACAATTAAGCCCCCTTAATAAAAAACATTGCTTGTAAAAGCATAAAAAACATACAATTTACAACACTTTTAAAACCTATCCAAAAATACATATAAATATGCAGCACCAAATTCAAAAATACTGCCATAAAACAATCCTAACCCAAAATGTGTTTTAGTTTTAATAGACATGTAATATTAATGCTTTCATTGATTCCCTGGTACTGTGTGGTATTTAATCTCAACTGCCACCTAAGCTCAAATATATCTAAATGTATATCCAAAATTCGACCCTGGAAATCCCTTATCACCTGTTGCAATACCATAAATGTGAACACATAATCCTTAAATTCATGAATATGCCTAAATAATGCATTAGTCAATTTATTATTCCTTATGTCAAGCAGGTGTTCATTAATCATTTCTTTGAAGCACCTAGAGGTTTTCCCCACATACTATGTGGTACAAACTCATCAAGATAAACGACATTCTTACTATTGCAGTTGAGGTGTCCAGTTAAATGAATAGTTTTACCATTCAAATTGAAATGGTCCTTAGTTTCCAAAATGTTTTTACAACAAGCCTCCATCCCTCATTTAAAATTACCACTAACCCTGGAGTGGACCGGGGCCTTGTGATTTCCACTTGATTCCAAAACATTTTTAAAGGACCTGTCCCTTCGATATACTATCACAGGGGCCCTACCCAACTTTTGGGCTATTTGGTCATCCAATTGCAAAATTTCCCAATTGTGCTTAATAATGTCCACTACCACTTTAGAATCCAAATTAAATGTTGTAATAAAACTGAGCTTCAAGTCCTTTTTGTCCTTCCTGTTGGTTTTCAGACTTGCAGGCCCTGAGTCTGTTCTATCCATTGTTCCTAATATGGGCTTATATATACCAACACTTCCTTTCTGAATTACTTCCTTGGAGACCTCCTCTAAAAGCTGAGGGGGATATTCTCTCTGTTTGAACATCTGAATGATAAAGGTCACTTCATCCATAAACCTCTCTACATCACTGACCATTTTGGCAGCCCTAACCAATTGTCCTTTAATATCAAAAACTAAATAAGAGTTGGAAAATGTAGATTTTTGAAAGATTCTGGATGATATCTTTTTGTTTACCAAATTAATGTCCAAATAAACATCTAAATAAGTAAAAAATCCTTATTGTAGTTAAATGTAAATTTTAGAAAAGAAACTGTCTCATTAATGTATTACAGAAATTCTTTAAGCTGTACCTCACCTCCTTTCCAAATCAAAAAAATATCATCCAAAAATGTGGTATAATGGATGATCATGGACTGGAAATTACTTTTAAAGATAAATTCCTGCTCCCAGAAGGACGTTACATAATTCGCAAAAACAGGGATGCAAGCCACCCCCATTGCCACCCCTGTGGCTTGTTTGAAATACTGCCCTTCAAAAAACAAATAATTGTTCTTAAGGATTAATTACATTAATGCCAAAATTTTATTGATCTGGTCTTGGTCATAAATCTCTGTTTTAATCAATTGGGTCTCCAACCAAGTTAACCCTATGTCAAGGGGGATCACTGAGAATAGATTAAAAACATCTATTGTGACAAAAAATATATTCTCGTCAATTCCACGAGTCCTTACAAATATAAGGAAAGAAAGCCAACCCTTTTTGTAACTTGAGGTCCAAAAACTTACTAATGAAGGTAGTCTTGGCCCGTTTTGCATCCACTATTTGCCTAAAACTAGGATTTTTTTAGCCTTTTGTGGATCTTGGGAATACCAAAGATATTAGATACCACTGGGTGATCATTTTTCATATATTTATGTTCATCTTCACTTATTTGCCCTTGAAAAACCATGTCATCTAATGCTAAATCAATAAACTTATTCATTACGTTCATGTCATTCAATGAACTTTCTATATAGGCCCCTTCCATCAGTAATGCATTCATGCTGTTGGAATAGTCATCCCTATTCATCACGGGTCTATATTACAAGACCGAAGATGCATTATTTCGACTGCGTCTTGGTCAAACATAAAAGCCTGAAAACGCAAAATATCGAAGCGGCTGTTAAGCGAATTCTTTCCCTGGAAAAGAATTTGCTTGGCCGCTTAAGTACTTTGCCAGTTTTGGCACTGTAGTGTGGTCTCGGAGTTGGTATATTTAAGTAGGAGGGTGTGGGTGGCACAGCCCCCCACATCTGGGGGTGTGGGTGGTGAAGCCCCCCACTTAATGTATTGTTTGAACTTGTTTTTTTCTTTTGGAACAGCAATTTTTTCCCCTTGGAAAATAAATCGCTGTTCTGACACTTTGACATTGTAAGATTTCACTTACATAGGGTCGATTAATCACCGTTCACTTTTTTAAGCATTCAGTGATCTAATATAGACCCTTCATCACCACCATTCCGCTACCCTTATCGGGTTTCATAACGTGGATATTTCTATCATTAGCTATTTCCATCAACATTTCCTGCTCAGTTTTACTTAGATTATTCTTATACTTTGGCTTAGATTGGTCATACCATTTTCTAATATCTGCTTCACATAGCTTTTCAAAAATCCCCACCAAATTGTTGTTAGGTGGATTAGATGTTCTGGGCTTCTTTAATATTAAGTCAGAACCACTGTGGGATTTGTTCCCAAACAGGATTTTACAATTCAATTTACGTGTGTATAACTTGACATCAATAAGTGACTCAAACACATTGCCCCTTCTATTAGGGACGAATGTCAATCCTTTTGCCAGCCAATTTGCATGTTCAGTACTTAAATGCTTATTTGAATAATTGTATACATTAAAATCACCAGCTGTATTAGTGATGACGTGTGGTAATCCTACATCCCCTTCATCAATTAAGGCTATTAAAACTTCCAAGCCTATTGTCTCAGGATTAATTACATTGCAACAGTCAGCATTTAGTTCGAATTCCCCTAAGTCTGATAAAACTACATTATTTTCACAACAACTGCACCAAACCACTGTTGAGAACTAATGTATCCACTTGTGTCCAAAGGACTTCCAGTGCTTACAAATGAGCAGTCCTGTAAAGTCAATGCCATCAGTTCCACCGCTGAAAGTTGCGATTTTTCTGTACTTTTCGTCAGGCCCCTTGTTGACTGTAATCCATTCCCCATTTTCCAAAAAATGTGGCTGCTTCTGTTCCTTGCCTCATAGCTGTTCAGAATGCCTTACGTGCCCCTCATTACCTGTTGACTGATTTGAACACTATTGCTGAAATGTCCTCAGAGATGACATCACTTCCTCATCATCACACAACACCTGATTGGATTCAAGATTCCCGGTGTCATGAATACCCGTGGAAAAAGGGTACACCCTCTTCCTGTGATATTCAAATAAATCACTCTTAAGCTTTTTACATTTACATAAAAAAATACTGCCACAAACACTGCTGAGAATATTAGTTGGTCTGACAGCGATCGAAAACCAGATCGCTTGTAATAAAATTGTTATTGTCTTCTAAGGTTTTAGATAATTCTTCCACTCCTTGGGTGTTATAATCCCAGTGGAAACTAAGGTATATGCAGGCTTTAGGATACTAGCTACAGGTACTTTTCAAAGACCAACTGGGGACATGATGGGGTGTCTCACAGGCATCAGCATCCAGGGTACTCCATCAGTTCCTGGATGCCATGCAAGCACATGCCAGTGAGCACATTTATTTACCTCATACCCCTGAGGAGAGGGCCAGCAGTATGCACCTCTTCTACCATGTAGCAAACCCTGAGGTACTGGGTGCCATAGACTGCACTCATGTCCACATCAAAGCTTCACCCATTGAGGAGAGTAGAGTCTACGTCAACTGATAGGGGTAGCACTCCATTAACTTCTAGGTCATGTGCAATCCCCAGGGAATTATCATAAATGTGTGTGCTGGCAGCACCAACAGTTATCAAGACTCCCATGTCTGGCATGCATCACAGCTGTACCAGATGTTTGCCAAGGGTGCATCCCATACAGCCATCTACTGGGGGATGCTGGCAATGCACTGGAACCATGGATGATGACACCCATCAGAAATGCACACACACAACTACCAAAGAATGCCATAATGAGGCACATGCAGAATCTAGGATCATCATAGAGCATGTATTTGGGCTACTCAAGTCACAGTTCCTGTGCCTCGATATATCTGGTGGAGCCCTTCAGTACTCTCCAGCCACATGTGCACAGATGTTCACAGTATGTGCCATGCTACACAATATGATCCTGCAGAAACAGCTGCGGCAGTATTATCACAGGGAAGAGACACACAGCTGCCCACCATTGCCTAGCTCCCCAGATCCACACCCACAGGGAGACTTGGAGGAGGAAACCCCTGAGTGTGTCCTTGTAGGCAGACATAGGCATGCTCAGTATGCCCTGGCCTTGACCAAGAGGCAATGCATAGCACATGCACCGACAACCTAGGGTCCTAGGGACTGACACCTTACTCTGACTCACATAAATAGTAAAAAGGATGCCAGCCACACCACACACCTTGTACCTAATCATGTATTGGCTGTGTACTGTGTGCATCAGAGAGAGTCAGCCCTGAAACACAGGTCTCTCAACCCCTGCATCCACAAGGTAAGTCACTCTGCTATACAACAAATGTATGAGGTACTAGACTATGGTAGCACATATTTGGACCTGCTGCATGTATGCAGGGAAATAGAGTGGGCCACCCAGGAACTTGCAGACAACTAACAGCCACCTGGGACAACAGGTACTCTGTCCAATACTGATGACACATAATATTCATTAGGCCATATGGCTGGAAACCCTGCTGCATTATGCAAGGGAAATGCCAAACAGTGGGTCATAGGACAGATGCACGACTGTCAGTTCCAGACTCCCCTACCCCCAACACATCTGTTTTCCAATACGACTGCAGTAACAGAGTATGTTTGCAAGGATATAGCAGCAGACCACACATTTCCAAGGCTGTGACTTACAACCTGCCCACATATTTTACCCACAAAACACGAGGGTCATTGTATGTCTGTATGCTGTTGATGATGTGAGGAATGAAACCTCTTCCTCTTGATGGTGGCTGGTGTGGATCACTGGGCTAAGGACATTAGCATAGGTGATGGTGTTGATGGTTTGAAGCTGGCAGCATCTACAACTTTTGCATGTGAGCTACTCATATGGTAGGAGTCTCACAGAATGCCTTATTGCCATAATCTGTGACTAAAAAACAGCTGGACAAAGGCACAGAAAATGTGGGGACAAAGGGTCAAACCTACAGACAGACATGATACATGCTCCGAGTAACCTAGAAGTTGGCTAGCATAACAGCAGGTTGCACCAGATCAGATTAGCTGCAGGATGTAAAGGCCATCACTTAAATGTCTCAGTAGTTACAACACATCAGTGCTTGCATTTTACAGTTAGTACGGGAAAACCACAACTGTATGAGGAACAGAACAGATATATGGGACAATAGGCCAGACATTCTGCAAAAATAAGTACAGGGAGAGATATGCAAACTGTCACCCTGTATGTGGTGTTACAGCATGTAACCCAGCACATCAAAACTCTCAACATCTTACAGCAACAAATCTGGCTACAACCATGAATATAAGTGGGGCAAAGGCCCACAGATAGCGGCAAGTGGTAAATATTGCACTTACAAACATAAAGAATTGCTACACTAACAGGTCTTGCATTATCATGAATCTCCTGAAGTATCTGTAGTGTGAATCTTAAATGTCTGTCATTATTCCCTAACTTCACTCTTTAATAATTTGCCACTAATGTGCCAGGAAACCACAATGATACCCTTTAGGGTTTTTGGAGGGTATCCGCAACCAAGTGATGGGTGAGTGGAATCGTAGATACAAACCCCTTTTAGGATTTAGTGAGGAGGTAACAAACATAGTTAACAACGGAGAGCAAGATTACACCCAGGCTATGGTTTTGACCTACGGAGAAACATCAGAAGACATCAAGAAAATTATTAGAAATAACTGGGTTATGTTCAAAGGGAACCAAGAAGTTCTGGCAGTCCTAGGTCCAGAACCCCTTTTTACTTACAGCTTTAACCAAAATTTGAAGAACATTCTGGAAAATGGTACTACAGGTAGAAGAAGGAAAGAGGGTACACACAAATGTAGGGTCTGTGAATACTGTCATTACATCTCGGAAACCCCCAAGGTGAAATTAGGTCCTTATGGGTTAGAGGTTTTTATGGTCACAGGTTCTTGTGTTACTACTGGCATTGTTTACTTAGCCCTTTGTTTGGAATGCCAATCTTTCTACATTGGAAAAACAGAGAGGAGGTTAAATCGTAGAATTTACGAGCATTATTACAGCATTTCCAGGAGGGATGAAAAAAATGCCTTATACAAACACATCAAGAGCAACCCCACCCACAGTTTCAAATTTGGTATCCTGGAAGTTGTAAACAAGGATTTCAGAGGGGGGGATTGGACAAACAAATTGCTCAGGGCAGAAACTCGATGGCAACTTAAGTTAAATGCCTGTGAGTTTCCTGGCATAAATGAAGCCATTAGTATTAAACCTGAGTTAAGATACAGGGCTAACAAAATGAAATAAAACAAAAACAAAACAATTTTTGTACAGTATCTTAGATTTTTTCTCAAGCCTTTCAACACATAATACTTGATTAATGTTTTTTTATCTGTCGACAACGTATTTTAGTGATTTTGTGTTATTTTAAATGTCTAGCACTTTAAATATTCAGCACGTGTCTCTCAATTGTGATCAATTAAGGGTATATAAGTTATGGTTTGATTATTTTAAACCATTCTGATGAAGTCATTTTGACGAAATCGCTTGACAACTGTTTGAGTGGATTTTAATAAAGTGTGAATATCGGCCGTATTTGTGGATTTCTTACATAGCAATTCCCTCGTCTATTGGACTCTTGGGGGCTAGTTATTGGCTTGGAAGCGATCATTTATTTATAACCACAATGTTATGTAACATGACCAAAGATATGAGGCAAATATTTGGATATTCTGTGCAAATCTGTACAATTGATAGATATGAGTCACATATTACATTCAGCAAACAGCTGGGGAATGCCTTGGACAAAATATCAGGGAGGTGCTGGAGTGTGGAATCAGATGCAGCAGCTAATGGTCTGCAGAACACAAAATCCTGGACTAGAGTACAGGTAGGTCTAGCATGGAGTCTCATTGTAAGCTCTGACAGTCACACTGAGCATGCTCCTACACTTAAGCTAACTTGAGCCCATGTCTCCAGCTTCTTCCCTTCAAAGAACAGCTATGTGGAAATATGTCTGTGCATACAGACAACTATGTTATGTCTCCCCCTATCCCCCTCACACATGATTACCCTAGCTATCAGTATGTGGCACATTATATATATATATATATACATGTGTGTGTGTGTGTGTGTGTGTGTGTGTGTGTGTGTGTGTGTGTGTGTGTGTGTGTGTGTGTGTGTGTTAGCAAGATATGTATATATACAGCAAATTAATGTGTGGACAGACATAGACTCTCCTCACATATATATGTAACACATTTACATAATCTACACATACAGCAAGAGTTAAGATGACATCCCTGTTACACACACACACACACACACACACACACACATATATATATATATATATATATATATATATATATATATATATATATATATATATATATATATATATATATATATAGGGGGTGTAAGAATGTCCTCACTTACATGCAGAATACTGTGCTGGGGTTATCTGCACCTACACATCACAACAGTTGTCTGATGATAACAGACCAAGGCCACAAAAGGAAAGAATCCAAACACCCACAGAACCCTGTGCCTGTGGAATGTCACCCAGTAGACAGACAATGGTGAGCAGGTGGTGTAATGTGCACTGGTTGTAATGCAGGCCTTGGACACGCCATATTCTTTATGGCCAATTGTCCACCTACCAAACTGCAACCAGCCAGGCATGGCCATACTGGGAACTGTACACACATAGCAGGAGTATTAACAGGTATCCCACTCCTATGACACTAGAGATAATAACAGCAGCACTCTGTAGCACTTGGAAGTCCACAGGTCTACTTTGACCCATCAAATTTGCAGTTTATCAAAGCTGACTTAGCCATTCCCACTTAAGCAAAAGTGTGTTTAAATGAAAAAGCACTTTTGCAAAAATCATTTCATCCAGCAGTTTTGCTAGATCATGGTACAGTGAGGATAAGGGAATATTTCCTTTTCCCCACTGTTGTGTGATCTCAGAGTCTGTATATATAAGCAGCAGGGGTGTGAGGGGCATGGCCCCCCACATGGGAGGTGCAGTTAGTTTCAATAAACTGTAAATTTGATGGGTTGAAGTAGACCCATAGACCACACATGCTGTATAATACAAGGCCACTTTACGTAGGCCACAAGTACTGTGGCTGCATCCACAAATAAAACAGGCATAACCTGTGGTGCATGCAATAAGTGCTGCGAGTTATAATGTGTACAAATAGATAGGTAGGGTTTCTAATCTCACAACAGGTAATTCTCTGTGTCTGTATACAGATATATCCCCTGCAGCAGGAAAGATATACCCATCTGGCCTATGTCTGTGCATTGATGATTCATTGTATGGCCCTGTGACTAGCTTCTTACCTCAACAGTGGCCTCCTTTACAAAGCCTGCTGATGTCATCCACCCTAGCAGCACTGGCTGATACTCTACTATCAAGTAATATCTGGAGTGCATGTGATAAGTACTACAAGCTATAGAATATACTACTAGTTAGGTAGTGGCTCTATTCTTATGACAGCCAACTGTATGTATCTGTGTGGAAATATCACCCCTTGCAGCAGTACAGATATGCCTATCACTGAGCAATAGTTACAGATTTTAAGGCCCTTTGATTACCTGATAGCCTCTACATTGGCCTCCTTTACAAAGCCTGCTGATGTCATCCACCTTATCAGTACTGGCTAACAATCAACTGTCAAGTAATCTCTGTGGTGCATGTGATACCTACGGCAAGCTATTGTGTGTGCTACTAGTTAGGTAGAGATTCTAATCTTATAACACCCAACTCTGTATGTTTGTGTGCATACATGAATCTATCTGCAGTACTATAGCCCATATGGGCAATCTCTGTGCAATAGTTATGCATTTTATGGGCCTAAGACTAGCTGCTGGGCTGTAAATGCCCCCCCTACAAGGCCTACTGATGTCAACCACCTTAAGAGTACTAGCTGACATTATACACTCAAACTCTGTGGCACATGCGATAACTACTGCGAGCTGTAGTGTGTAATAGTACAAAGATGTACATAGATAGGAGCTCTAGTCTCCAACCAGCAAACTTTATGTGTGTGGTTACAGATTTATCCCCTAGTATTACTATGGACATGCCAATATGGGCTATTTTTGTGCAGTGGTTATGCATTTTACAGCCCTGTGACAAGCTCCAGGTCATATATAGGCAAGACTGATGTCTGCCAACATCTAGATTGTTTGGTCAGAAAACCCAGGTGACATGTATAAAGGGTAACAAACCTTCTCACAAAGTATGAATGCTTAATTATGCCAGGTTCCCTCATTGTCCTACACATGACCTTCTACACATATGCACTTATGGAAACATGCACAAATACTGCCGTACCTTGCTGACATATTTCTGTTGTGCTGCCATGCTGTCCTGTGCTGCTGTACTGCCATCATGTGTCCATAGAATAAGCACTGAATCCCCTGGAACAGAAACATACACAGCTCCATGAGACACCTGTCATTTTGTCACACTACCACCTGTCTAACATCATGCACTTAAGATACACAATGTTTGCTGTGCAGTCATGGCACATACTCACCAAATGATCATGCAGTGGTAAACAAGAAGTCAAGAAAAATGGTAAACTAAAACAAACACCAAAAACATTTATGGCAAAGTCTGCAGGAAAACTCCCTTCCCCATATAATTCAGTCAATTTATCCATTTTATATATAGGTTGTTGTATCTTTCGGCTTTTCCCAGTTAGTGGTCGCCACGGCGGAACTCCGGTCCGCTAATGATTGGCAGTAGATTTTTACGTGCTGAGTTGCCAGCTGTAACGCACAACCTTCAACTAAGGTACGCCCATTCATGCATGTCTCCACACAAAAGACGCTTTAGCTGAGAATCGAACAGGACAAAGTCTTACTGTGAGGAAAATCGTGATCACAGCCAGCCACTTACAAAACTCCATCAACAAAACAATTATAATGCAAAACACATTTTAAAATCAAATACCTTGATTTTAAAATGTGTTTTGTATTATAATTGTTTTATTGATGGAGCTTTGTAAGTGGTTGGCTGTGATCACATGATCATTACTTTTACTTATATATATATATAATGGATAAACTGACTGAATTATATTAGCACTGAGGAAGGGAGTTTTCCTGAAAGCTTTGCAATAAACTTTTTTGGCATTCTTGAAGTTGGATCTGTTGGTTTAGTTAGTCATGACATATGCCAGCACACACTACCTGCCATGGCCCACAACACCTGGAATGGCATAACAATGCTGCACTACACAACTACATTGACAGTAGTATAGTCACCCTGTTCATCAGAAACATATTTGCATGTCCCGGCCTCAATGGCATGGATGGCAGGGATGTGCCACAGGTATCATCATATGCACAGGGTGTGATGTTGGGGTACCAGAGGCCTAGGTTGTTCCATACAGTTGGCAGGATGTGTGTGATTCAGGAAGGGGTGCTGGTCATGTGTGCTGTGGAGAGATGCCATGTGTATCTGTGGGTGACCTGCATGTAACAGTATAGCCCTACATGTGTGTATGTTGGACAGCTGTGGACCGTATATGGCAGAGTGTACAGTGTACTGTCTCTGGTCACAAACATGGGAACTTGCTTGTTAGGAGTGGGAGTGGCACCACCACGCACAAGGTCAGATGTGGTGCTAGTACCTGATGGTGACTGCTGTCTACTGTGCCTGTTTCCAACATGGAACTACCCTGGACCACATACCCATGGCCTGCAACTTCATGGTGTGGACAGCACACTTCCCTCTGCAGCACTAGAGGTACTGCCACTATGGTGGTGTGAGTGTGCATGGACACATGATCTCTCAGCAGATATTGTTGCTGACCAACACCCACGTGCCTAATACCCTACTCCAGCCAGATGCCAGCACAGACAATGTGTAGGCAAAGACAGACACTGTCTCATCCCAACGTCTGTCCATTATATCAGTGAAATAATCCATGGCATCACCAATGCAGTGGAGGCAGACATGGATGTCAGACTGTGCTGCATCCATGATCCTGATCATCCGTCTGGTGTTGCACATGGTACATATGCCTGTGCCTCCATGACAGCCTGAAATATGCGGGGAGTGACCCATAATGTGACACCTGTGACAGGATGTGGATGGGCAGTGGTATCCCTTTGAGCACTCCTGTCAATCTGCCTGTGTGGGACCTCACCAGCTGTCTGGCTATGGCCAATGTCTACATTCACTGATGCCATAGTTGTCATACTGTCATGTTCAATGTGGACACCATGTGACTGTTCAATATCTGTGGCCTCTGGGGACTGGGAATGTGTAGGTATACTGACTGTGTGTGGGGACAATGGGGGCAGAAGGGATGTCAAACTCTGGGACAGATTCAGCCCCTGACAATCCCACCTGTGCCTCACTATGGGCACCATCATCATCAGAGTTCGTTGGAACAATGATATCAGGTTGTGAGGGGGACAGACTCCAACTCCCCCCCATTCACCTGTGAGGAGGAAGACAAATAAGTACATTATTACTTACACTATTATGTGTGGTAATCCACACAGAGTCATATAGATCCACAACTACATTACCAGTCACACATCTCATTACTGATTTTATTCACAACACACAAACACACAACATACACAGATGAGACAGGCAGTTTCTAACATGCACGGTAGCTGCATCCAGTGAATGTTGGCAGTACACTACACCTGTGGGGTATGCAATATGACAGTGTATGTGATAGAACTACAATTAATACTCGGTACACCTATCTTGAGAATGATATGGCTGCTGCAGTATCACTGCCGCAGATATGTACCATCTCCCTATAATGAGTGAACAGGCATCCTGGGGTTATTGTCTCCTGTATAGCAGGCTGCAGACTTCTTCTTGACTACAACTGCAAACCTGTTACTGTTTGTACAAATACACAGCTGGGATTATCCATTGTATGCACTGTAGTCAGCTGCTCTGATATTAAACATGCAACTATTCCACTCTGGCTAAGCATAACAGTTGTGCCTTGAGCTAAATGGCAGGCCTTAATGTTCATATGGTATATATAATCATAAAACAATATTATCACACTTATCAGGTACAGGACCACAGACTCTGGCCACATCTGATGTACCTATGGAAATGTGAGGCAGAGGGATTGTCAGCAATAGCACATGTTGCACTGTTAGATGGTAATATGTGCATATATCTACATGTACAGTACCTAATGTGATACTGCCTACACTGCTGATATTCTGAGTATGTGTGCACAACTGTGCATTAAGACAACCTCCTCCCCAATGCAGACAGACCTGACACCCATGTACTGGTATGCAGATCCTACCACAATAATGGATGTAGTATTACACTGGTGAACAAAGTAAGCTTACCTGGATGCTTCTCTGATATGTACGCTGCGGGGTGATGGATGCCTGGGAGCTGGTGGTTGATTCCAGGTTTTCCTGGACTTCCTTTGTGGCTGTGAGTGGTTGTTCAGTTGCAGGCCCTCCACTGGTGGCAGCACAGTGCCTGGCCACAACAGCTGCCCTTTGATGTGCAGCATTGAGCATATCAATGGCCCTGTGTTAGACCTGCTCATATGTCCTGTCCTGATGTCCACTTTGGTTAACTGCCCTGACAAGGTCACCCCTCAATGCTGCACACTGGTCATGATGTTGGTGACCCCTTCACAGCAGAATGTGATGATGCAATCTGAGGCCATCCAGGATAACAGCATTCTCAGCAGCTGTGAATGGGGGATGCCTCCTGTGATGCATTGTTCCTTAAAGACAACAAGAGGGGGACACATTACAGGACCAGATACATGGACATCCACTATGCACAGACCCTGCACAACCAATATGGCCTGCACTATCCACTACTTCCTCACACATCATACCCCACAGTCTATCAACACATTACATGCGTGGCTATCACCAGGATAATAGCAATACTGGGTATGTCCCTGTGTGCCGTGACAGATTCTGCTGTATGTATCTACCCCCATCACTGCAATCTATTGTGGTGTGTCCCCTACGGGCAAGCTCCCACTAATATGTCATACAGCCAGTGTTGGACAAATAGCTGTGTGATATTACAACAACTATATGGGGACAGTTTGGCAATAACAATGTGCCACAATGACATGCATTGGTGCAAACCTGCTGTAGTATATATTCCCTGTGGGCATCCCACCTCATGACTACACAGATCCTTGTGGACTGTGAATGTATGCCTCATGAATGTGTTCCTATTGGCACAAACATGTGGATGCCTGAGAAATGGTTGGCCATTCATTGATGGTTGTTGACGGACAGTAGGGAATCTGGCTATCACATGCCAGACCCTTCAGAAAACATGTATGCTACAATAATATCTGTCAGTGTAGTCATACTTTTACATTGCACGGCCAATATGTATCCCCTGTCACTGAGGTTGGACCTGTGTCCACCATTATTTATATATATATGACCGAATCCCTGCTGTAGGGGGTTGACAGGTATGTTAGCCATAGCTCTGAACCAAAGAGGGACGAATGACAACAAAACAGTGACCTAGTCAGGGTACATCAGGGACAGACAGGGACACCTGTAAAATGCCAGCACTATTTATGTGTGGCATTGACAGACTGAGAGGGTGTAAATGACAGTACATCATTTGATGTTAGCGGAGTGTACCCCCTTACCTAGTGTTGCTATGTCTAACACAGATTCCACTAACGTTGCTACAACAGCTGACTATTGTAGGAGGGAGTAACAGGGGCAGACCTGGGATTTGACTCAAAGCAGGGACAGTTGTGATTCTTGTCTGTAGCTGTTGGACAACAGAGTATCACCAACATGTCAGTACCATACATGTATGACAGGCCTACTGTTGCAATCCCTATTCCCCATACCTCCATCCTACTATCTGCATTCCATTACATGGGGACATCTGTTACATACCTGGTAGAGAGCAGTGCTCCTTTTTTGAAGTGGTCCTCAGAAAATAGTTTGCAAAACCATTGTCTGTGTGAGAAAACAACATACAGACCTGTTCCCCATAAGCAGTTGATTGCCTTTTGTAGGTACCGCTCATTAACAGGTACTTGGCTGTGCACCAGTGTGTGCCTCAGACTTGCTAATTGCATACAAAACAGCTGGGTTGCTCTTTAATTAGGCAATGAAATGGCACCACAGTACAATATGTAAGGTCTTCATGTAAGCCTTGGTCCCTTTCTTAGACTCTGAGATGGACATTAGTGAGGTGTGGAAACTACAGCATCACAGAGGGTAGGTAGAAATACTGTCCACTGTTGAGATTTCTGAGGTATGTGCACAGCTTTGCATGATATGTTTGGCCATTGTCCCATGACATTGTGATTATCTGGCAATTTAGTGATAAACATTGTGGGGTGAGATTGGTAAGGAGAGAGAGAAGTGAATGTAAGACATCATACCTGTCAGAATATGTATGCTGATGCAGTAGCTGCTATTCTATCGCTCACTAGCTTTGTAGGGGCAAACTGTGAAACATGTCCCTGTCACTGGACCTTTGCCCCCCCCACCCTTTATGCATGGTTGTGTCTGGATCCCTTGTCCTATGGGGTTGTGAGGTATGGTAGGTCAGTAACAGCTGGCTTAACACACAGCTGCAGCTGCTACTGCAGCCTAGGACACATAGGAGGGAGTGTGTCCTCTTTGGAGGACAGCAAGCTGCACATGTAACTGAGGCAGCAGTGTCACCTGTGTCATCACAACAGAGCCAGGGTAAGGGTACCCTTTACAGTCCAACTGAGGCATGTGCTTAACCAATTACATCCAAGTGACACCTCCAGGTGCATCTGCAGTTAACTCCTACTGATGCCTCTAGGTGTCAGATATTACGTTTTCATATTTTCATCAATAATTCCAAAACCATGCTATGTACAAGGTTTTAAAAGATTTCATTTTAAAGCTTATGCAAGCTCAACTGCATTAATAATTGACCTCTCTGCTGGTCAATAGATATTGTTTTACGATATTAATTTATAGGTATAATTTTCACATTTTTCTAAATATCTCAGCAACCAAGTAACACACAGAACCCTTAGCCTCAAATTAATGCTCTTAACTAGATGAATAAAATCCTGCTGACAGTATGTGTTTAACTTGAGTGGTTGTTGAGATATTTTAAGTTGGTTACAAAGTATTACACATGTAATAGTTAGTGTTTACTATGACTTACAAAATTCAGTTTAAGACCTAGAACCTAAAGAATACTACTAATATAAACATTATTTGTGCTGAAGAGTTTACCATTTATACTTTCATAATCACTATGATTCTAGAGAGATGAGCATTTGTTTAAAATGTGAGGACATAATTTGATTCTGTCAAAAGGCTTAGACTCCACCCATTGGAAGTTACAGTGCAAACCTCCTGAGCTCCATCGGAGTGAATGAGTTAAGGTACATCTGTTACGTAACAGTGCCAGTCACTGAGTAGTATGCAGCATATATTTTAGCTATAGAAATATGTGCAGTGTGTCCCTACCTACAGACCTTTGACTTGCAAACATGGGCAGCCATTAATGCAGTAGCAGCAACCTGTGTGGGTTAAAATTGCATGACTCAGTCATTACTTGCTGTATTCACAAGAATGTAATTGATGTGCAACACACTTGATTCAAACCCAGGACCACGATTGGCAACATATACTACCTACAAGGCATTTAACAGACTGAGATACTGAGTGAGTGCTGCAGCAGGTGTATTTGGAAGATATATGTGCATACATGCAGTCTGTACACATGTCTGCATCCATCATTATGTGCATGGCTTTCAAAGGCAGTTGTTGTGCAGCAGGGTCCCAGTTGTACACATGTACTTTGCCACTGCTGCCTTAGCAGGTGTGTTTAAAGATGTTGCTGATAAAAGGGAACAATTACCTGCTATCATACCTCTCAACCTCTTAGATTAAGACATCTGGAGAAGGTCACAACTAAAAGTGGGACAAAGGCCCAAAATAGGGACATGTTGCTCTTACAAACATAGAATGTCGATAGAATAACAGGTGTTGCATTAGCATGTGTTGTCTGAAGGGTATGATGTGTGAAACCGACATGTCTGTTGTGATGTTCTAACCTCAATCTTTGATGACTTGCTAGAACTTTGCCAGGAAAAATATAATTCTATGAAAACCAGGCCAAAATTAGGGGGGCAAAACTCTGGACATTCTGCAACAATCTGTACAGTTGACAGGTATGCCTGGTATCCCAGGCCTGATGTACATCTATTATTATTTATTTGGCTGTGTACTGGTGTAGTGTGTGCATCACAGTCCCAGGTACACAATCATTTTTCTCATTATATGTACTTGCAGTTTCTCAGTGGCAATCAGTATATTTTGCTGGAAACACTAATCCAAATTCAAAGCAAAGTGGCCTAGTGGGATAATGCACTATGCTGTATTTGACAGGGGCCTGGGTTTGAGATGTGGCAGGGGTGAATATTTTGCTGGTCTGCTTAACACTCTGAGAAACACATAAGACTATTAAGGCACTTTTAAGCAAAGTTAATGTTAAGCAGGTTTGCGCAAGTTTGCACAATGTGCCGCTTAGCTCTGCGTAAACTCACACTAAACATTATTAAAGAAAAGAAAAAGTGGGTGATAGGATAATTGTGAACTGGAGCAAGGAGGGGGAAAACATACTGAAAGGCAGGTAGGGTTGTGCAGGAAGGGTGTAGGAAAGGACCATAGCTTTCCTTTTCTTGTACAGCAACAGCTGTGCAGGTTTTACAGAATTTGGAATTTGGAGTCTCACATCCCTGAGAGAGAGAGATAAGGTGAGGGCAACATAAATGTGTTCATTAATTAATGTATTAATTAGTTGCATCCAGTGGACATGTGTGCTAAATGGAGAACGATGTATGGGGTGATATTTGCTTTTTGTGGGACACCTTGTTTAAACACCTTGGACGGGGTGGGTGTTGTGGAATCTGAGGTGCATGTGGCTCCAGATAGCAGCAGCATGACTGAAATCCCCACCTATGGGCAGTTGGCATTGTTCCTTTACTGCCCCAAAGGTGGCTGTGCTGGAGGCTGGGCACGGGGGCCACCAGGCCCAACCAAGTTGTTGAGTCTGCCCTTAATCCTCATAGCTCCTATGAACAATTCTGTGCACAATAGCCAGTACCTGATCCTGGATGACAACCCCCTTCCGCCTCCACTCCCAGGGGGGGATGGCCCCCATCCCCTGAGGCAGTTCCACCTGAAGGTGGTGCAGGGACAGTGGAAAGGGCAGCACCGGCTTGGGTCCCAGAAATGCTGGGACCTGGTGTGACAGCTGGCTGAGGTAGAGTAGGTGAATCACCAGCAACTGGCCTACCCTGATGTGCTATGGTTATGCAGGTAAACCAATACATATAGGTAGATTATGAACAAAACCATTGTTAGTAATAGCATGCCAGAACATTGTGAATAACCCCATGACAGTTCAATGCATATTATGTGAAACACAACAATATATAACAGAACAGTCAGTATAATAACAGCATGCCTGTAACAGTTACGGCATAAGGTCAACAGAATAGGTAATTCAGCAAGATATGTTAATGTGCAACCATAGTAATACATAACATTAATAAAACACATCCTCCAACTTAACATTTATGGAACAACATATGTTAATAGTAAACCATAACAAATATATAAAACTAATAAATGTATGAAGATAATGGGTGGGGAGAAAGAGAAATACAGTCCATTAATACCATTATGGGCAATATAGTTGACTATAGTAATGCTATCTACTCTAGAGGTCTGTCCTTTCTTTATGTGTAAGTGTGCCCTATAGCTGTTGTAGCACATATATACCTCTCAGGCTGTCTGTATGGGACACTATGGGCAAAGCAGTAATGCAGGTACACAACTACAAAGAACATTTGCACATTAGATGGACCTGTATAACAAGCATGGTGTACTGTGGGCTAATATACTGTTACTTTGCTATTGACATATATCCATGTTGATGATACATCTGTGACAGAGGGATTATGCAACAGTAATGACATTCTGTGACAGCGTCACACTTGAGAGACATGTATATGTACAGTAAAGAGAGTGCATAACTGTCATGCCTTGCTTGCCAGGCATGGGGATGAAAAAACAATAGCAGTGACTGCAGGGGACATGTGCCTCACATGTATTAATTGACAGCAGCAAACTTTCCAAGACACACCAGGCATACAGCCATACCAAGAGTACACATTTTATTTATTTATTTTATTTTATTATATATTATTATGTCAGGAATTTCATTTATTGTATGCATTAATAGCACATTGGTGGTAAAGATTTCACAGTCTGTGACATCTGAAAAAACACTTATTTACACAATAATATGAGCTAGCTCACCTATTTATCTGCAGTTCCTGTGGAGAGAATGATATCTCTAATCAATAAGTGACTGGTACCATAATATTTTTGGCAGGCATGGGGATAGAACCCATTAGCAGTGCCTGTAGGGGACATGTGCGTCACATGTAGTAATTGACTGCAGCAACCTTTCCAAGTCAGAGCAGGCATACAGCCATATGAAGAGTACACATTTTTTATTTATTTGTTTTATTTTATTGTATCTTATTATTATTTCATGTATTTTCTTTATTTTATGCATTAATAGCACATTGGTAGTAATGATTTCAACAATCTGTGACATCTGAACAAGCACTTATTTACACAATAATATGACCTATTTCACCCATTTACCTGCAGTTCTGTAGAGAGAATGATATATGTAATCAATAAATGACTGCTACCATAATATTTCTGGCAGGCATGGGGACAGAACCCAACAGCAGTGCCTGTAGGGTACATGTGCATTACATGTAGTAATTGACTGCAGCTACCTTTCCAAGTCACAGCAGGCATACAGCCATACCAAGCGTACACATTTCTTTTATGTTAATATATTTTATTATTATTGCACATATTTCCTTTATTTTATGCATTAATAGCACATTCGTGGTAATGATTTTAACAGTCTGTGAAATCTGGATTAAACAATTAATTACACATAATATAGGCTACCTCACCCATGTACCAGTAGTCCCTGTGAAGAGAATATCTGTCATCATAACATATCTGAATAGTAATATTTATTAGTACATAGCACTGGCTTCAAACCCTGATCTGTGTGTGTAAAAATGCACTTCGTACATAGCATTTAACAAACTGAGCTAATGAATCACTGCTGAAATGTGAGCAATTGATATTTACCTAGAGCTCACCAGGAAACAAATTATGACCCGATAGTAGTACTACTGCAGTGTTATAGTATACTGCAGTAACAGTTGAACATACATGCATGCACTGCAATCATGACAGAGCTAGTAGGTAACGTATACATTCATAAATAAAATGTAAATGTACACACTATATTGTTACTAGGTTGAAATATCAGCTCTAATTCCACAAGTATTGCAAAACAGTTTATTACAGATACCTTCATGTAGTTACTGGAATAGTTTCAAGTTTTTCTTGCATAACAGTTGGCATTATGCAGCTGTAATTCCACTGTTATTGCACTACAAAGGTTTTGTGCATAAATGGTTCATTCTCTACTCTTTTTTCTCTCTTATTTGACTATATATAGCATAATACAGCTGTACTCACCACACTCACAGTGCAAGCTTGCCAGGTACCCTGCATGTGCCTTGACATTGTGAGCTCTCACCTCTGCAACTGTTTAGAGAACCACACCATTATGCATACCAGTTTAGCAGGCATTCAGAATTAAATATTGGAGAAACACAGCATACTTACACACATATGTGGAACATTGCCCATCCAGAATTTGTGGACCCAAACATTGAAGAGAGCCTCCTTACTTCTTTTCAGGTCATCATGGTGGTGATGACACTGCTCACCTTCACCTATGCAGAGGATACCAGTTGCACTGGTGAAGTCCCTTACCAGCCAGTCCCAGGCCTTCGCTTTGTACTCTGACTCCTGGTAACCTCCCTGCATGAGCTGGTCATTATGGCTTTTTAATAGATGTCTGGCCATGACTCTGGACTCCTCAATGCCCCAGTGCTGTGCCCAAAAGTGCACAATCTCTCCAACACCTACAATTGTATCCTTCTGAGACAGAAGTCCAACAGATTATGATATATTCCCACCTATTGGGCTTAATATAGCCCTTTTTTCCACCATTATGTGCCAATGGGCAATATTTAAAAATGTAGTGCATCACTTAGCACCATGCAGATCAGCTCAGCTCAAGTTAGCAGTGCTTTAATTGGCAATGTTTAGCAATGGGTAGCAGTGTGCAAACCAGCTAAGCATAGCAAAGCATTACCAAGCACTGTGAAGCAGTGCTTAAACAAAGATTGTTTAAGCCATGCTTACCATGTCTTAGCATGGATTAGCAGAGCTTAGCTGAGCACAGCAGATCATGACTTAAAATAATTGGCATAATTTATCTTGCAAAAAGAATTGATTAATTTTCCTTTCATGTATTTAAACCCTGCACCTACTGCACAGCAGGCTATAACTCTATCCACTTGACTACGTGGATATATAGAATGCTGTTATACTTTTACATATACCTCACAGTTACATTTAAGCACTGTTGAGCATTGCGCCGTGACATGCAAACCCGCTCAGATATGCTTAAACTTGACCATTGAATTTATAATTAAATGCATCCAGTTTCTATTATTAAATGTCTGGCACATGTCAACTGCTGTGCAAACATAAAAAAAAAAAAATAGATATACATGCATTGATATACTGTACTTTGACAGTGCAGGGGATGTGTTATCCATCTGCGGACCCAGTTAGTAACACACTCCCTACACTGATTCAATAACTGTGTTCCAATGCACTCCCTCAGCAATGTGCCTTCATTAATATGCATGGCATGCTACCAAAGGGGAACCACATACACAGCCATGATACCTTCAATGTAGGCTGTACACTATGCTTACATAGAGTTTATTAAATCTGGGGGAATATCTTTGTAATAGTTCAAGTCTATGCTCATAAACATGAAACAGGTGTTTAGTGTTTGACACACCAATCTTCAAATGTCAAAATATAATGGCCAGAAACAATAATCACCAAGATATTCATTCTGAACCACCACCGTTCAGCTTTATCCAAAAGAAATAAAGGACTTTTCATAGCTAGTAAACACAACCCAAAATATATTAAACATTTTTAATAATATAAAATAAAAGAATGTGAAAATACTAAATATCTATTTGCAATAAGCACCAGAGTTTCAATCACAGGAAATATTAAAATAACACAGATGAATAGATACACACTGATACAGAAAACCAGTACTTAACTAATCTCACTATATTTTCATGACTGATCTAAATAATTACTATTCCCTAGTTCACTTACTTAGAGCACTGCAAGATGAAGTGGGTGAGAGATCCTTCTTTGTCAGGTTACAAAGACAAACTGCCTTGAGACTTCTGTCTCAGCTGATATTAAACATTATTTTTGTCCTAGATTACAAAATGACATTGCATACATCTGGTCATCTGACTTTTTTTCCCACACTACCACCATCATTAGAAGCTGCCAGGATTTAGCACATATGTGCTACAATACATATCTCGAGCTCTGCTAAAGTTTATTGCAGCATCTGGAAGCTGTAAAACAATTTCAGCACTTCTGTTCTTCCTACAGAGACTAACAAACCATCCATCTTACACACATTACTTCTCTGCCTTCATGCAAAACTGTGAGATAACATCACTATGGCCTAGACCCAGTAATTTAATTTCAGAACATTTTTCAAAGTTAGCTGCAGCTGGACTGTGATTAACCTCTTCTCTTTTAGTATCTTCTGTTAACATATATATTTAGTTAATTTACAATACAGTCAGGACCCACTGTTGTTACAGTTAATGCAGGCAATTTGCAAATGCATTTTTCAACACAAATGTCAGTAGAAATCATTTTGATATACAAATGACATATAATTCTTTACAAAATTCCAGCTGGCTGTACTGGCATATGTTGCAGATCCACTACCCTACTTCTACTGGCATAGCTGGCAATACCTCACATCATCACACTGGTATATTAGACCACATCTTGATGGACCTCCTGCATATCTGCAAAACAAACAGTACCAGAAATTACTTATTCTAAATACTTAAATCTTTCCTGTGATATCAGTAGGATGTGTATCTCAGAGACTACCCCTTCTCTGAAACAGGCTCCCCATCCATGTGAAGCATCAGTCCTCCCTAACACATTTCAAGTGTAACTCGGACAATTGGATGGGGAACAGGAAATTCATCCCGGGTTTGGCACCTATTCCGGTAATGGATACAGGCAGCCTGTAAAGGGTTCATCTCTTGGGCCACTGCTTATAAATGTTTCACCTCCTAAGTCCCTGGTTACACTTGCCAAGAGTAGCAGAACTTGTCAGAAATTCCATATGCATAACTAGGCTTAAAAAGGCCCTTGTGGGTATTAGCATAGTACACTGCAATGAACCTATGAAGCAGACCTTTGGAAATACATATACACTGACAATGACATGCATAGACTTTGAATCAAAACCAAACTCATTATGGCACTTTGTCATGTGACTTCAATTCCTCAATAGCAGTTGCAGCTCCGTTTGGTTCCCATCCTCTAGCTGGATAATAAGTATGGCACTTTGTCATGTTACTTCAATTCCACAATAGCAGTTGCAGTTCATTTTGGTTCCCATCCTCTAGCTGGGTAATAAGAGTGGTAACGGAAGCAATGTCAGTGCCATTCTTTAGCAAGGCATCAGCAGCAGTAGCCAAGTGCAATTCCTGCCCTCTAATATGGTACCAGTAGCTTAGTACAGCTCTCATCCCAACAGTCAACAGCAGCAATAGCTCTACTTACATCCTCCAGCAGCATGAGCTATGGCTGCCATCAGCCAGCAGGTCAACAGCAACAGCAGCAGTTCAGTCTAATTCCATCCCCTGATAGCATGATATGAGTAGACAGTAACATTCTCAATCAAGTTTCATCCATGGCTGATCTTTATCCATTATATGAAGGTAACATTTGCCCAAACACAACCCTCCTCTATGGACTAGCAATGGAATAGCAGTGTGCTTCCAACAGCAAAATATCATCTTTACTCATTCATTGTATGACAGAAATGTAGTGTGGGTCATGTAGGCATGCATTTTCTGAAGAATGAAGTTGAAAACTCAAATTTCTGTTAGTGACAACAGTCCTCAATGCTGTCTCAAAGCACAGCAAATTTGGAGGAACAGATGAAAATGAACTAATCCTGTAAAGGAAACTACAAGAGTTAAGCTCCTTTCAGCCATAGCCAGTCCCACCCCTACCCCCCTCACACATACACAGTTCTTTTTTCCTTTATTTACTGTGTAAACACGTTGGTACACTATCTTTTTTCAGTTATGACCATGGTCTTAGCAAGCAACAATAAAGTAGTAGGATATAATTATACACAAAACATAGTAATACAGAATAATACATACAATGGTGCAACATGTCAGTTGTACAGAGCATATTCCACAAAGGTAAAACAATGAAAGATAAACAATTGCTTATGAACCAGATTGTCTAAAACATGCACATATTTAAGAGTTAAATGTGTATAAATATTTACATGATAATAGCATTTAATACATATTTACAGTCCGTAGAGTTCTGGCCATTGCAAGAAACAAGACTCATACATTACTACAAACAGAATAATAGAGCATTTGTTGATGCTGCTTAACCAGTATATCAAAACAACTATAAATAAACTAATTTCAGAGATATTTCTTTAATATTATTCCAAAGTCATTTGGTAGCTGAAGATTTTTAATCCCATTAGAGAGTTTATTCCAAGTGGCTGGATCGATCCTACAAAAGGGTCTTTCACCTATGTTTTGAATTGAGGTCTTGTTAGTATTTATTCTTACTGAGTACCTCTAAGGCAGGTGATTTGTTGTCTTAGTGGTGGCCAGAGTCTCAAAGAAAGACAATATCCTAGTTTTAGGATTTTGAATAGAAAAGTACCTGATAGGACTGTAGCTCTGTTAGACATCAATAGCTACTTGAACTTTTGTAGGATAACACAGTGGTGCAACTGTTGATCAGCCAAGAGAACAAACCTATGTCCTTTTCAATGGATTCTCATTTCTGGAGATTGTAAAATGAATGAAGACAGAATATAAATTGATTGCAGTCCTCAGGATATTTTAACTTATTGCTGCATGGTTGCTTGGGTTGTGAAAATGTGAATTCTTTTAACTTTGATTGAACTTTAGCTGTGATTGTCTTTATGTTTTCAGGGTTTATAGATGCATCTAGGGTTAGTCTTAAATACTTTTGGTCAGTGACATTGGGGATGAAAGTTTATTACTTCCTTTAGAACAACGGGCTTTAGAGGTGCTAATTCCTGGCATATGTTGAAGACCATGGTATTAGTCTTGATGGAGTTTATCAAGAGTTTATGTTCTGTTGTTCAGTTACAGAGTAAAGAGAAGTTAGTTTGTACTTTTGTCAGGAGGTTGTGAATGATTTACTAGATTGATTCCTGAAGTAAAATGTTATCTGCATTGAGTACTAGATTTAGCATGGGGAGGTCAAATATGAAATTGCCACAGAGGGAGAAAAGTAGGGGTCTCAGCACAGAACCATGAAGAATGGCTGTATTGAAGAGACCAGTATCTAAAAGTGAGTCCTTGGCATAAATGTGAAAGGATATCTTAGGCAAGTAGTTTTTGAACCATGTAATTGTATTATCACCAAAGCTGAGTTTGATAATCTTGTTGATTAGATGGTTATGTTTAACTGTCTCAAAGGCTAAGGTTATAGAAATAAACCCTCAGTTATTTGCAGGATTTGAAGAAAAGCCAAGGGCATTCTGTGAAATCAGGTACAGTTGCAACAAAACCGTAATTGCAAAATAAATATTCTGTCTTATTTCATGCAAATGCACATTTGTCCTGTAAAGTCAGACATTAAACTGAACAAACTACATGAGAGTAATATGTCTTCTGCCACAGCTACAGACCCCCCAATTTAATAATAGCAATCATCAATTGTAAGGATATAATGTGATGTCAGGGTTGTTCTGTGAAACCGGGGACACTTTCAACTTTGGAACATTCACACAGTAGCCAGAAATTACACATTTCAACTTAATATTAGACAAATACAGATTTGTCTATTGAAATCAAATGATCACATAGCAGGAAATTAATTTTCTTCAGCTGCAGCCAGACTCTCTGTTTAATCACTGCAGTCCTTGACTACTTGCCAGCCCAAAAATTTGAAGCAAAGTCAAGGACATTTTCTGAAATTGGGAGGAGTTTCATCAAAACAATAGCCACAAAATAACTATTTGAGTTATTTCATAGAACTGCACATTGGGCAGCACAGTGGTGCAGCAGTTAGCACTGTCACCTCATAGCAAGAGGTTCTCTGGTTTGATTCTCAGCTGGGGTACCTTCTGTGTGGAGTCTGCATGTCCTCCCTGAATTTGCTTAGGTTTCCTCTGGGTGCTTTGTTTTTTTCCCACATTCCAAAGATGTATCTAGAGTGTTTCTCTATGGGCGTCCACTGAAAATGGGCTCTGTTCCAGTCAGACTTTGCTGGTAAACAAATGTTAAATAAATAAACAAAATAAATAGACATTGAGCAAATAACAACAACAGCCTGCCCTCAGTCAAAACAAGCCTCCACCTCCAACTTGGTGCAATTTTCAGTTACTTGCCAGCTCAGAAATATTAAGCTATGTCAAGGGCATTTTCTGAAATAGATTTGCTTCACATAAAAAAAGTAGCCTGATAATAAATATTTCATACAAGTACGGACTGCTCCTTTAAAGCCAGCTAAGCAAATGGACTGGGGAGTTAGTTGCCCTCAGCCACAGCCACCCTCCATCCCTGAGTTTAGTGACTGCAATCTTCAATTATTTGCCAACCCAACGAATATAAAACAAAGTTAGATATATCTTGTGAAATGGAAGATGGTTTCAACAAAACAGAAACCAAAAAAAATTCTGACTTGTTTCATATAAATGCACACTACTCTTGGAAAGATAGACATTAAATTGAGCAAACAAGAACAGATTACATTGTCTACAGCTATAGCTACCCCATCCACTATTTATTGACAGCAGTCCTCAATTATTTGTGGGCTAAAATGATTAAGCAATGTCAGAGACATTATATGAAATTTGAGACAGTTTCAATGAAACAGCAGCTATAAAATAAATATTGTGACATATTTCATAAAAAATGTATACTATTCTTGTACAATCAGACATTAAATTGAACAAATGACAACAGCAATTTGCCTTCAATCACAGGCAGTTCCTCTATTTATTGACTACAATCCACAGTTTTTTGCCAAACCAAAAATATGAATCAAAGTCAAGGGTATTCTGTGAAGATAAGAGCAGTTTGGATGTTGCCACACACAAAAGAGTAGCCAGAGTATAGATATTCCAACTTATTTCATACTAATGCATTTTTTTTCCTTTTAAAGCCAGATAAATTCCAGCAGAGTAAGTTGCCTTCAGATAGACAGCATCTCCACATTTATTGACTGCAATCCTTAGATATTTGCAGGTCAAAAATTTTAAACAAAGTCAGGGATATTTTGTGAAATTAGGGACAGTTTCGACAAAACAAAAAACACAAAATAAATATGTAAAGCTAGACACTGAGGTGAGCAAAGAGCAGTTATTTGCCTTCAGGCATACCCCCCCCCCCATTTTGTGACTGCAGTCCTTAGTTATTTGCAAAACCAAAGAGCAAAATCAGGGAAATCCTGTAAAATCAAAAATAGCTTCAAGTCAACTTTGATACCCAAAAAACAGTCGCAAGGGAATAAATATGCCAACTTATTTCATACAAATGCAGTCTGAGCCTATTAAAACAAGATGAGCAAACAACAAGATGAAAAATTGTCTTTGGTCACAGCAACCCCCTTCCTCCATTTCCTGACTGCAGTCCTACAGTCCTTAATGTTTTGCCAGATCAAACTGGCAAATTGAGGCCTCAGCCCAAGTGGCAACTAGAATCATTCTACTATAATCTGCTCACACACACATGCATGCACACATAAACACACACACATACACACACTGCCACAAGGATAAGTCACTTTCATCCACAAGCCATTACCACACCCACCAGACATCACTTAAATATGTACACCCAAAATATTTGAGACTCAGTTTACATTCCTCCTCAAAAAGTGTCCCCAGTTATATCAGTTGTGTTACAAAGCTACATATAGTCAGTTAAACAAAAATCATAACACAAAACCCCTCCACTCCACAACACATGTATGTGCACATTGTAGCTATTAATAAAGGTTTGCATATGAGTGATTGATGGAGACCCCATTCAACTTTTGAGATTCCGAAAAATAAATATTGAAGCCAGTGACTCAAAAGAACTAAAAAAAAAAAAAAATGTTTTTTTGAAAGGGGCACTCCCCCACAAGTCTATATTACGTGATCGAATGATTAGGTGATCGAACACCTAAACACCAAGCACGTAATATCTAACTGCAAAATAGCGAACGCCGTCGGGAAACGTTACCGTCGGCCACAAAAAAAAATTTAACTTTACAGCCAAACTACGTGGCTGTGCCCCCAACCCCCCCTAACTAAATATACCAACTCTGAGATCAGGCCACAGTGGAGAAAATAACAAAATCCAGCAAAAGGACAAATTGGTTGTTCGCTTTTTTTTTTGTTTTCGATATTACGTGGTCGATGTTTAGGTGTTCGATTACCTACCACCACTGACATAAATAAAGATAGATAGATAGATAGATAAATATATAGACAGATAGATAGATAGATAGATAGATAGATAGATAGATAGATAGATAGATAGACAGATGGATAGAAAAATAGACACAGTATACACACCATCTCCCAGTTGCACTATAGTGGGGAAAGGAGAAAAATCCCTGAAAACATCTCTGCCAGTTCACATAATGTAACATGCTGCTACTTAACTCAGAGTGACATAAAATTTGCAAACTAAAGCCACTTATTCACCAATGCATCAACCACCTGCAGCTATGTTCTTACAAATCAACATATAATTTTAAAATAATAAATACACAAGCTATAAGTACAAGTGATGTGCTTTACATACCAACATTACCCCCATAGACACAAATACCCATATGCACAAAAAATTACAAAGAAAATCACAATACTATTTCAATATATTAATCCCTAAGTATATGTCTCTTATGGAGACTCATCAGCCAATGCTGTTTTTAAAATAAAACTTTAAAATAAATAAATAAATAAATATATATATATATATATATATATATATATATATATATATATATAAAATAAAACAAAATAGTCTTGCCATGCAGGCCCTCTGAGATATATGAGTAGTCCAAGCTATACAAGCCTCCAAATTTATCCAATCATGCTATTAATGAGCTGTCCTTAAAAAGACATTTAATAAAACAACAGATTGTTCCAAGTAAAGTTGTCCTTACAAGTATTTTTAAGAAAGAGAGCTAGTTTCTTTGTTGGCACTTATTTAAAGGCACTGTTGCTATTGAAAAAATTGTTCTGATGAGCTCCAACCAATTAAGTCTTTCTTTGGATGAAGTGGCCCTGATAGACTGCAGCTTCTGGCGAAGTGAGAAAACCAGGAAGACAGCAAGGTAGAATGGCAGCTCATCTTAGAGCTACTGGATCTGTATGAAGGTAGGTACAGAGGTACACATTTAGAAGAGACAGCCAGCTAGTGTATTTCTATACTTCTAACTGCAATGGTTTCTTAGTATTCTGGGAAAAGGTATAGTTGCCACAATGCTGGCTGTTTTTGTGGAAAAATTGCCTATGCAATCTCCTTTAGTTTTTTCCTTCTGACTTCATTCTACCTTCCCTGAATATTATGCCACAATATGAGCAGAAGATAACTGGCTTTATCAAATGACTTATTTTTTGGTGTCATTCGGATGGGGTACAATATTTGTCAGCTCGGGAGGATATGGTTGACAGACCACTCTGCTTTGCCAAGAATAGTCTGCATGTGTCCTCTTTAGGCTTTTGAATATTTGCTAAACCTTTGCCCACTCCCATAGTGTCATTTTTTAGACAATGCCAACCTGATAAACCTTCTAATACAGAAAAAAACATCCCAGGATAAACTGAAAGTATTGCTACTCAATGCTAGGAGTCAAAACAAAAAATTCCACTTCATGCAAGCTCTCTTTACCTTAGAGCATCTAGATGTATGTATAGTTATGGAGTCATGATTTAAAGCTATGGATAGCACCCAGCAGTGCAAAGCTCTAATGCCTTTCACATATTTAAACTAACTACTGCACAGGAAGGACAAAAGATCAAGGCGTCTCAGTATTCAATAAAAACAGTCACACATTAAGTCTAGTCAAGCCACATGACTCACTTGAGATTCTCTGTGTCCAGCTCACTATAAGTGAAGTCCTATACCATATAATTGCAAGCTATAGACCTCCCTGTATGAAGCAGGATATACATACTGCATATCTAAACATACTGAATGGAGTCCCACTGCAATGAACCCAATACTATGTTCCTCTACAACTTCAACTACACCACTGTAAATTGGAAAGCATGCACAACTTACAATATGCATGCCCACAGATTCCTGGACTTTGTCAATGCATAGGATGTGGACCAGCTAGTCTTTACACTTAAAATGGATACCATCATCCTTGATCCAGTCCTCTCAAACATGGGGGACTTTTGAACCCACCCATTTATAATGTCCTCATATATCAGGTTGGACCATTAGGCTGTCTTCTTTGAAATTAAACAAAAACCTGTGAACCATCTAAACCACCTACAACTGAATGATACCCTACCAAAATGACAAGCCCCCCCAGACAACATGAACTCTGCTGCCTGTGAGGAATTGCTCACAAAAGCTCTATACGACCATGTAAACAACTGTATTGAGGCAGCTGTACCCAATGAGAATAAGCACAGGACTATCTCACAGAACAAGCCACCATGGTGGAATCCCAATATCAACAACTTATATCACAAAAGAAAGAAAATATGCCTGAAACTAAGAAGTGCAATTTACAGCAAGGTGAGAAACCCATCATGAAGCTAAGTAAGTAACTCAGGAGTCTTATCTAGTCCATCAAAGCCAAAACTGAAGTAAAGATAGCTGCATGGGCAAAAGATTACCACAAGGCCTTCTTCAGCAATGTCCTCAACCTCAAAGGTAATACGCAACAGAGTGCTGAACTAATTATAAGGGAACCACCTATACTGAGCTGGCAGGTATAGCAAACCTACTGGCAGATAAATTTAGCTCCAAATTCAACCCACTCTCCCAAAACCTTCTAAGAAATACCCTAAAATATAACGCCCTTCCCTCCACTATCACAAGTGAACAGGCCCACAATTCACTCTCCAAAGCAGAAAATACCACCTCTGTGGTCTCTGATAATATCCTAGGATGCCTCCTGAATAGCATGAAGTATGATCTATCAAGCCCTCTAAGTTCATTGTTCTGCTTAATCATGCAAGCAGGCTTCATGCTTAGTGAATGGAGAACTACAGCAGTTATCCCTTTGCACGAGGGTGTACTATCTACCGACCCACTAATTACAGACCCATATATTTAACTAATCACATATTCAATGCCTTCTGAAAAAAATATTATTGATATTATAAATAACGATACGGGAAATTTTCAGAAACTGGATCCAACACATTTTGGTTTCATCAAGAGCAGATCATGCCTACTCAACTGGGTGGACTTTTCAAGAAAGTTATCAAAGCAATGGATGAGAAAAAAAAACAGTACACACTGCCTGTCTTGACCTGGCCAAAGCATTCAGCACAATTCCCCATTTGGGCATTGTCAAGAAACTCAAAATGTTAGGAATAAACCCTTATGCCACTAGATGGATAGTCAAATGTCTCACAGATAGGAAAGAGGATATCAGAATAGGAGATTCTACATCCAGAAAAATATCTATCATCAGTGAACTCCGTCAGGGTGCAGCCCTGGGATCACTCCTTTCTGGCATCTACTCTTTTGATGAGAAAGCTAAGTTAAATGTCTCTGACTGGCTACATTTGTGGACAACTACAAAATTGGCACAGTTATAAAATCCCCCAAGGACACTAATATCCTCTAACAGGGCTTGTAGAAAACTAATCATTGGTGACAATGCCATGGTCTAAAACTGAATGCCAAAAAATACATAATGGTACATTTTGGAATGTTGGCCATAGCTGGGAATTACCATATTGACAGTACATCATAAAGCTGTCTCCTAGGAGTAGAACTAGTGGTTAGGAACTTGGGGACATATGTGGACAGTGACTTGGTTTTTGACCATCATGTATCTATGGTTTTAAAGAAATCAATCTAGTTTGTGCAAATTATATGCAAGGATATGGCATCCAGGTTCTGAGATGTTATTGTCCTGCTGCAGTCAGTCCTCATTAGGCCAGTCACTGAGTACAATTCAACCTTTGGTATGTACCTTACCAGGCATGTGCAATAAATGAAATATTCAAAGAAACTCCTAACAAAAAGACTAAAAGGTGTAGAACACATGGAATATGCAGACTTCCTCAAAGCACTATGTTTATATTTAGTTTCCTATAGACTACTGAGAGGTGGACTATCCCTGGCTTTCAAGACACCATCTGAGCCAGTACTGATGGACTTGCTGCATATCCACAAGTATGACTGCATTAGAAATACTTAATCAATGGACCTAAATCTCATTTGCAACATAAATGGAACATATTGAAGGAACAGGTATGCGTCTCAGAGATTAAACATATTCTGTAACAGGCTTCCCATCCATGTAAAGCAGACTTTGTCCCTGATTCTGTTTAAATGCACACTGGAACAATGAATGGGGGATTGGAAGCTTACCCCTGGACTGGCACCAATGCCACAAAAGGATAAGGTTCACTTAAAAATGCTCTGCCATGTAAGCACAACTATATGCATGCGGGAAATTTATCCAATCATGTATATATGGGAAGACATGGCTAGGCTTAAAAAAAGCATACATAGGCCATTAGCCCAGTAATTGCCTGTGAACCTATATCATACTTGTATCAACAAATAACATACAGATCATCAGGTCTACCCAAGTAAAGAGGAACACATACTATGGCCATGACACTCTGACATTTTATTAGAAATTGATTGATTGCAAGCCATCATGTAACATAATGGCCCAATTACCTTTAATTTTATAAAGAAATATGCACTCATTTAATACATTACATATGACAGAGACAAAGTTAACAACATGCCATTTAGCTAATTTAGATATAAACAGAATATCCCTCTACATGCATTTTCAGTTACAGCTGGTATGAGTAATAACACTGGCTGTTCCCTTAAATATCATCGGATTTGTTTCTTGGGTACAAAGCTTGTACTTTTCCTCTAGGCTTATACAAACTCACAAAAACAAAAAGAAAACTAACATGTAAAAATCATATGGTTCACACAGTATTCCCATTATTTATTGAGCTCTTCCCTATTTAGGAGTTTATTCCCCTGCATTTCCATTTCCCATATGGATGGCGTTTCTCCTGTTCTATGTTTTTCTGAATTTGTTCACTGCTTTTGAACCTTCTTGCTCTTGTTGAAGCCCATTTAAGGCATTCACCACCACTTATTTTGAGATGTATTCTCCTCATATCTCATTAGAACCTCCCTGTGTCTACCCACAGACCATGAGCTCTCATTTTTACTCACTTCTTTTTTGAATGGCAACTCTAACTTGGGCTCTTTGGATTCGTGTACGGTAGGTAGAAGTTTCTACGTCCTCCTTCAATTAATTTCTTAAAGAATATGTCTACTACATTGTTTGTCTCTTTCTCTTTTTATGTGTGTTTTTTTAATGCAAACCATCACCATTTCTTTTGCATTAACCTGAACTGTTACTATCTTATCTATGGTGCTGCAGAGATGAAGTCTCCTTATCTGTACTCAGTAACAAATGTAAAATAAAAATAAATAAATAAATAAATAATGCACATTCTGTAAAGAGGAATACTAAAGTACTGATTTCTACCAATCATAGCTCTCCTTGTACAAAGCAGCATTCAACCAGCCTTTCTTGCTGCTTTATCCCACTGATTGTTTACTTTGGGTTCACTTCACATGAATAACCTCATGCCCCCCACCCTCTTTTCTTTTGTTTTTTTCCAACTATTTGTCTCATATCTGCACATTCTTTTCCTGGGCTATTTCTTTCCAAATGTATGATTCTGTACTAAGTTTAATCTACAGTATTATAGACTACAAATTTTAACTAAGTCATTAATCACATATATGTTAAAATTTTGCATCAGGATCAACACTTTATCTGAGGCAAAGTTTGCTTTATAGAAAGGAATGATTCATTTGCTGACATTGTGCATATGCTAGTAAATACCTGAAAAGTGTATGTCATTTTGTATTACTGAAAGATAATAGCACTGATCACATTAATAAAACTAGATAAGTAAAATGAAGTCATATGTCTTGCTTTGTGGATCTTACAACATACAATTAATCCTTCTTGTCTCTGCTTCAGAATGTATACTTTGGCAGTGACTCCTATCCTACAGTGTGGTTTCTTGTTGGTCTGTTTTTTGTGGACTAATAATATGGTTCAGTCCCTCTCAAAGTTTACTGCAGACATGTATCAAACAGCAAAATCAGATTACTGTTACTATGCTGACACTGGTTCAAATGTTTTTTTTTCCTGATACCAGCAAATGCAATGCGTGTGTATAAGAAACAGAAGCAGAAAAAAGTAGCTGTCATTCATATAAACAGAAGAGTGCTCAGTGTAAAAAGCTAAACTAGCACCCTACTTGTTGGATTTATCAGCCTTGCAGAAGTGTCATGGTATTGTCTCTCAGTCAGTCACTTACATGTGCAGAGCATCAGAGCAAATCCTAGCTTCTTTTATCTTCCTCAGGAAAGCAGGTGGCTTAATCAATTTTTCTGCTTATTCTGCCAGCATGAATCACTTTAAATATGGATATGAATAGGCTACTGTGTAGTAGTTGTCATTAAAGTTACTCTTTTAGCCTTTCTTTTGCAATTTCTTTGTTCTTTAAACACTCGAGTGTATACAGTAAGGTACCAATCCCTGATTATTGTGTACCTTAAATATGTCTTACAGGAACTGCTAATGTGAAAAGCGATTATAAGTGATGTCAAGAACAGAAACTTTTGTACCTCATTCCTCATGGCCCTCAGCATTTAAGAACTTTATTTTTTTATTGATTCTGTTTCTTTAAGATAAAAATAGAGTGAGAGGTGTGCTTTCTGACTTCAGATTCATCTGTTTTGCCCGACGTAAGACAAAACTATATGTATGTGCATTTTAAGAACAATGTAACTGTCTCTTGAAGGTCTATGTACAAACTGAGCAATGTGACAATATTTATAGAACAAATGCTTGACATACTCAGAAATCTATGTATGCTGTAGTAAGGGCTAGGATTTTAAAATTATTTTCATTAAAAGCTAATACTACATTCTATTACTGCAGAGTTGAATGAAGCAGTGATATACAACTATGTACACAATGAAACTGATAAATATGCAGAGTATTAGAAAATAAGATAGAAGATGAGCAGTTCAGACTCAGATTAGGGTGCAGTACAACTGACCCGATGTTTGCAGTGAAAAAGGTAGTTGAAAAGAAGCTAGAGATGAGAGAGAGTCAAACTTGCATTCTTAGACTTGGAAAAAGCATATAACAAGGTTCCAAGAAAGATGATTTGGGCAGTCCTGTGATGCATTGAAATCCCAGAAACAATGGTAGAATTAATTAAAGGGTGCAATGACTCAAGTAAAACATGTTTGGAATCGGACAGGATTACCCAGTGGGAGTGGCTGTCCACCAGAGTTCAGCTCTGAACCCACTGCTGTTCACAGTGGTGATGGAATACATTAGCAGGCAAGTCAGAGAGAACAGATCAACAAAGTTGCTGTGATACAGGTGATGTAGCATTGCAGGAAGACTCTGACCAAGACGTTCAGAAAAGATAGGGGAACGGGATGCAAAACTGAAGGCACATGGGATGACAGTGAGTACAGATAAGACAGCTGTAAATGCAGCAAATGGGAAAATTCAGAAGAAGCTGAAACTTAAGATAGAAAGGAAAATAGTAGAACAGGTTAACAGTGACAAGTGACTAGTGACTAGGAAGGGGTGGTTGAGGATAATGAAGGTCTAAAAGGGAAGGTAAAAGCTAGAATAATAGAGACTGCAGTCTACAGAGTGTCTAAGTAGTGTGTGACAGAGGAATGCCAAAGAAGCTGAAATGTCAGGTGTATAAAACCAGTATTACTGTATGGTACAGAAACCTGGGCAGTGAAGGCAAGAACACTTGAGGAAGCTGGAGGTGATGGAAATAAAGTGCATGGGTTTCCTCCAGGTACTCCGGTTTCCTCCCACATTCCAAAGACATGCATATGGAGTGTTTCTCCCTGGGCATCCACAGAAAATAGACTGTGTCCTAGTTGGACTTTCCTGGTCAACAAATGTTAAAGTAATAAATACATTATATATATATATATATATATATATATATATATATATATATATATATATATATATATATATATATATATATATATATCTCTATATATATATACATTTTTTTTTTTTTTTTAGGACTGCTGTAGATTTCATTTTACCACTTGCCGTGAGGTCAACAAGGATAATTGGGATGGGAGCTAATCCTGAAGGCACCAATATGCAGCAACAAGCAGCACGCACCTCTTTGCATAATATTGTTTATTTTTTTAGACTTTGTCAGGACACAGGTGGGTTATCCTTGTGACTTGCACAGTTTTTACATTGCCTACATGTCTTTTCACTACCAGCATACACAGAAGCCATATATTTTGTCCCTTGGTTGCATTTTATTTGTATGATGTGAGCCAAAGGATATTATATGCATAGCGGAGCTTCAGTATTTATGGGAAGAGAAAACTATTAAGCAATCTTTGTCAAGCTCCAAATTTTATTTTCTATTCTAACATATTTTAATCATAACTCTACAACAAATATGTTAAGAATAACACTTTTAAACCAACCAAAATATTATGGAGTGTTGTCAGGAGCACTACAGATGTGATCTTTGCTCTGAGAGTGTTGATGGAGAAGTACAGAAAATGTCAGAAGGAGTTGCATTGTGTCTTTGTAGACTTAGAGAAAGCATATGACAGGGTGCCTAGAGAGGAGTTGTGGTATTGTATGAGGAAGTCAGGAGTGCCAGAAAAGTATCTAAGAGTGGTACAGGATATGTACGAGGATAGTGCAACAGCAGTGACGTCTGCAGTGGGAGTGACGAATGTGTTTAAGGTGGAGGTGGGATTACATCAAGGATCAGCTCTGAGCCCTTTCTTATTTGCAATGGTGATGGACAGGTTGACAGACAAGATCAGACAGGAGTCCCCTTGGACTATGATGTTTGCAGATGACATTGTGATCTGTAGTGACAGTAGGGAACAGGTGGAGGAGACACTGGAGAGATGGAGATATGCTCTAGAGAGAAGAGGAATGAAGGTCAGCAGGACTAAGACAGAATATATGTGTGTGAATGAGAGGGAGGATAGAAGAATGGTGAGGATGCAAGGAGTAGAGGTGGCGAAGGTGGATGAGTTTAAATACTTGGGGTCAATAGTTCAGAGTAACGGTGAGTGTGGAAGAGAGGTGAAGAAGATAGTACAGGCAGGATGGAGTGGGTGGAGAAGAGTGTCAGGAGTGATTTGTGACAGACGAGTACCTGTAAAAGTGAAAGGGAAGGTCTACAAGAGGGTAGTGAGACTAGCTATGTTATATGGGTTGGAGACAGTGACATTGACAAAAAGGCAGGAGTTTAAGCTTGATGTGGCAGAATTAAAGATGTTAAGATTTGCACTGGGTGTGACGAGGGTGGACAGGATTGGGAATAGGTATATTAGAGGGTCAGCACAGGTTGGAAGGTTTGGAGACAAAGCCAGAGAAGCACAATTACATTGGTTTGGACATTTGCTGAGGAGGGATGCTGAGCATATTGGGAAAAAGATGCTAAGGATGAAGCTACCAGGTAACAGGAAAAGAGGAAGGCCTAAGATAAGGTTTATGGATGTGGCTAGAGAGGACATGCAGGTGGTTGGTGTGACAGAGCAAGATGCAGAGGACAGGAAGAAATGGAAACAGGTGATCTACTGTGGCAACCCCTAACGGGAACAGCCGAAAGAAGAAAAAGAAGAAGAAGAAGTGAAGTGATGACATATATATATTTTTACATGGCACCCTACATTGCTAACACGTCACAGTTTGATACTCAAGTACTTTCATTTATTTGTGTTTATTTTATTTCAAGACAAGTGCATATCTTTTGTTGTTAAAATGACCACTGATGAAGTCTGATACCAACAAATTTATTTACATTACTTTAGCTAATGACCACAACATTTTATACTTTGACCTGAATTGGCAGGACTAGTATGTGTTTGAGTAAAACAAGTGGTAGTATATCAACATGCCAATTATTTACTTTTTATCAAAATTATTGAGCTAAGCTGCATGTGTGAAACAACTTAAATTGCGTGCAGTATGCAGTCAATTCCACAATTATTAACACCTCTGACAGTGTACAAAATCTCCACACTGTCACTCAGCAATCTCTGCACCTAGTAGAACAATGGATAACTGAAAACAACTTGCTTCTCAACCCCAAAAAGACCAAGCTTCTCCTTTTCCTTCCAAAAAAACCTTAATCCAGCTAAAGACAACTTCACCATCTCAGCCTTAGATAATACAATTATCACCACCAACTCAAACACCAAATTGTTTGGCGTTACTATAGACAACCAATTAAAATTCAACCTACATATCTTAAACTGCATCAGAAAGTCCATTCAAAAACTAGGTCTTCTATAGTGCAACAACAGATGTATACCTAATAAATCTAGACCTATACTGGCTCAAACATTTATTCTACCATCCCTGCTGCATGCTGCTCCAATATGTACTAACCTCCAAAATAATCTCTTTAACCAAACTAGAAACCACCTATAACAAGATAGCATGATTTGCAGCAAGTAATAGCTACAAGTCCCATCATTGTATATCCCTGAAAAGCTTAAGATGGCCTGAGTTCTCCTACATGCTTCAAATATCACAACTCTGAATTGCACGCAGCATCCTAAATATCCCCAACACCTGCCCTGACCTTACATCCATAATTGCACCCTATATACCCAATCATGACCTCAGAAGCACACAACAAAACCTACTTCAGGTGACCAGTCCAAACAAAAATATTGGAAAAATCCTTTACATTCAATTGTATAGTCATGGAACAAACTTCCATTGTCCCTTAGCGCCACAACCGAAAGTGGCAAATTCAAAAAGCAACTAAAAATTTATTTCCAGCATGCATGGATCTGTACTTGTCAGGAAATAACCTAATGAATCTTTCCTCTTGTCTCAATTAACATATCTGCCTGGTATCTTCCATCTGAACTGTCTATACATATTACTCTCGCTGCAGTTAGTACCTATGCTATTGAATGCATCTTTGTTGTACTATGTCATGATGTTACTCTGAATTGTATATTACATTTTTTTTTTTTATTTTAGGCATTGTTATATTCCTTATATGTAACTTACTGCTAACCAGATTTCTCAAACATATTGCTACTGCATTCTCAAAAGTCTGTACTTTTGCCTTGTAAATATTCATGTTTTATACTTCTCTCTCGGTTTTTGTTAGTTTTTTTTCTATTTTTTTAATTACTTTCCTGGAGCTTTTCTCCTTGGGTCTCCACTGAAAAAGGGCTCACTGGGTCCAGTGAGACTAACCCAATTAACAAATGTAAAAATAAAATAAATAAATTGCATTATTGTGGCCATTACTTTTATTCACATAGTCTGAAGTGCTCATAATCATCAATGAAGCTATAATGGGTTAACACTGTTTACTCTATGGATGAAAAGGATGGACCAGTGCTCTTTGATCACAGTTGCAGAGTCATTGATCTGACTTGTTATAGTTACTGTATGTTTTTGTGAAACACACGGAAAGACATTACTGTAGTCTATATTTTCACCTGATTCAGACATCTGAAGTATACACTGTCAATAAAGTGTGTTTATAATTGTCAGTTATAGAGGCAGGCAATGGATGAAACAAACAAACTCCTACTCTCGTGATTAAATTTAAAGAGTTTTATTGTGGCTTTACAGAGTTAAGGTACGTTTGAGTGAATAATACATTACTGTGGTATTTTATTTTCAGCACAAACATCTGTGCACAATAATCAATCTAGCTTGTCAGGAAAATTAAAATTTTGTTTCTATATTGTGTGTGTGTGTGTGTGTGTGTGTGTGTGTGTGTGTGTGTGTGTGTGTGTGTGTGTGTGTGTGTGTGTGTGTGTGTGTGTGTGTGGTGCATGTGTGTGTGTGTGTGTGTGTGTGTGTGTGTGTGTGTGTGTGTGGTACATGTGTGTGTGTGCGTGTGTGTGTGTGTGTGTGTGTGTGTGTGTGTGTGTGTGTGTGTGTGTGTGTGTGTGTGTGTGTGTGTATGTGTGTATCTGTGTGTACACAGGGGCTGGGATATTAGCAAATTAAACACTCAGCATATCTTTGCCTGTGGGCATTTTAAGTACTCTCTCCGTAGTTAAGGTAAGTGAGCATTATTAGAATGGGTATACTACTGTGCAACAAACTGTGGGTGGAAATAACTGAAACTAGTGACTGTGTTACTTTATAAAAAAGTGAAAATGAAACCCATGTTTTGACTTTCAAAGATTTGCTTTTTATAATGATTCCTTACCATCATCATGGCAAATGCCTTTAGAGTAATTTAAAATATGCCATTTTCCATTTTCTTTTACAAGCAACAGTGCATGGCAAAAAAACATAATTATACTGACACATTCAGAAATTCTACATCATAACTGAATTCCAAAAGGGGTGGATTATATGGCTTTCCTTACTTTGCTAGTAAAACTACTGTCAAGTATATATGTGTACTGAGTTGTCATTTCAACTAAAATAAAATTCTTATATTCCTATAAATTTCTCTAAGAAAAAGATTTTTTTTAGTCACGGGGTTAATGTTTGAGACCCCAGCACCACACCAAAAATAAACTCATGCAGTAACAATATATGAATATAGAAATGCAGTGTTATCTTTATATCTGAAATCATCAATCAGCATGTTGTAGGTAAGCATCATGGCATAATGTTCTGGAAAACTTATGAGAAAATATCAAACAATTTCTGTCATGTGAACCTATATTACTATGTAACATCAGTAGGTTTCTATGACCATTGACCCATGTTAGCTGATAATGAATTGCAGAGTCTATCCCCAGATGTGAAACGTTCCAAGAATTACACCATAGTACTTTGGAGTTTTACATTGAAAGTAACAATGTATCCCATTAAATTCTCTAGGATATACATCCTGTAGGACTTCTGCAGGGTTGATAATTCTCTGCCTATACAGTATATCTGAACTGGTACTGCTGACCTGTGGCCATGGGTTAGTACTACCAGTTCTGATAACCAGATTGAGATGTACTCAAGTTGGCCAAACATCTAGAGATGACAGGCAGGGACAACATGGTAGTGTTTGTATTTAATAAAAATTCCACAATTAACATGAACAATTAACAGAGCAAGAATGAAACATAAAGATACTGAGCACTTTCACCCATCAATTATGTGTGTATCTTCAGAGTAATAAAAACTTCACTATGCACGTCTATTAAATAATGAAGTTAATCATGCATAGCCAATCACTTGCCATATTTTTTGTTGTTTGAGCAACGCCTCCATTGACACAATCAGCACATACCAACAATGTTAAAGATGTTGTAAAATTAAAAGAGTTTAAAGGTATGGCTAATTCTAAATACAATTGTCAAGCTGCTGTTTCCTAAAAATTAATTAATAAATAATAGTGATATGTAGGAGTACAATAGTTTTTTAACACAGATATGATATAAATAAATACAATTTATGCATACTATATACATAATCTAAAATATTAAATATAATAAATATATTAAATATGAATAAATATAATAAATATATATGTTTAAATAAGACAATCCCCGGGATTCATGAAGCTCGGCGCAAGGCCGGCATAAGGCCTGCGCCGGCGGTGCATGGAATATCCGGCGCAGTAGCGCCATATACATATTAATGAGAGTGCACCGGAATCACAGACACGATCGCGTAGTGGTTGGGG